>NW_024039258.1:600000-852500 GCF_016077235.1 Cyprinodon tularosa
AAGAATAAAACAAAGTAAAACATCTCAAATTGTGCCAAAAGCCAGGGAAAAAAGATGAGTCTTAAGAAGGGACTTAAAAACAGCAAGAGAAGAGGCCTGTCTTATGCTCAGAGGCAGATCATTCCACAGCTTAGGAGCTGCCACAGAAAAAGCACGGTCTCCTCTGAGCTTGCATTTTGTCTTTGGGACCCTCAGAAGCAACTGATCAGCTGACCTGAGGGAACGCGAGGGTGTGTAAGAATGCAACAGCTCAGACAGATAAGAAGGAGCAAGGCCATTAAGAGTTTTAAAAACAAATAAAAGAATTTTAAAATTCTTATTTCATAATTCTTAATGAAAAGTCATGAGTTAAGGGTCACCACACAAAACAACAGCCGCTTATTGAGCTGATGTTGACTGCATTAATATTAACAAAGCTACAGATAAAGGGGACATTCTTATACCCCTTCCCTCTGGCCGAAAAACAATCATGTTTTAGTGGCAGTGGGAATAGCTCACTGACGTGTGTCTATCTGGGTCAAACGACTCACCAAGCGACCCCTGTTAAAATTGCCTCAGCTCTGTCCAGCATGCTGTGGGAACACCACACCCAGTTCGACACAGTTATGAATGTGATACCATTGAGTGTAACCTATGGACGTTAACATGCTGCGCCAGTCGTGTCTGATCTAACAAGCCAAAACAATTGTTTACATTTGATAAAGATGGCACAGCACTGGTGAGAGGGATTCAGAGGGACAAAGGAACGAAACAATAAAGCACACTGACTATGCTCTGCCTCCCTTCCATGTTGCTGTCCATTGTTTACTTTCCTGATCTCTGTTGCACTGGTGACATCATCAACACTAACCCAGCGTGATGGTGTCACCAGACACGTAACAATGGGGGCACAGAGGCCACGCAGCTTGCCAGCAAAGGCTCAGTCCCAGCTTTTTTTTTCAAGGGGAGGAGACTGAAATGCCGAATGTTAGCCGATCAAAACCGCAGGATAATTTCGGTGGGAAAGAGGCTATAGATGTGGATAGAAATACGAGAAAAGAAAGTTTGCTTTATGTATCGGCAGTAATAACACATGCAAGTCATCGCACTCATGTAGGATAAATACAGGAACCATCTGTTTGGTTGGATTTGTGGTTGTTTTTTTTCCTCTCTAAATGAATATGTAAGAAGCAGTAAGGAAAGAGAATGATAAACAGAGCAGCTATGTTCTGCTGCTGGACTAATGAGTGCTCTGCTCAGCGTTTGTTTGGGGCATCCACTGTTATTAACGTTTGCTCATTTCCATCATGAGTTTTCCATCTTTCTCACTTATATTTTCTATCCCCCGTCCACATTTCCCTCTCTCCATCCCTCTCTAGACCTTTCTTTTTCCCTTCCCATCTGTTTTCATCACTCCCCTCCCTGTCCTGTCCCCGAACTCCTCCATAGATACAGGCGAAGAATTTATGGAAGGGAGTTTGAACCTATCCTCACCCAGCCTCTCATTGTCTCTGAGCAAATCAGCACCACATTCCTTGTTTGCGTGTAAATGTGGAAATGCCTTCCTCTTAATCATCAGCTCAGACTGTGCCACAGGGTTAAGATGAACTTGATATCATGTGTGAGCTGTGATATTTGACATACTGCCACCCCAACACACACACGCCTCAGCAGGGAGTTGTGGCTGCATTATAACTACCATAAGCGTTTTAGGGTCGTAAGCTGATAATCTGTTGTGGTATTTGGTACTCTGCCTCTACAGAGTCCACTAGATTGGGGATTCACTCTTGGTCTCCATCTGTGTGTCATGATCCCCTCATGTCTGCCTCTTTGTTTCACTGGCAGGACAGCAGCACACAGTTAACAGATTGGTGACACATCCAGCTGCAGATGTCTGGATGGTTTTTCCTCGTTGTTGCTGACAAAAAGTCGGACGAGCTGTCAGCTTTGCTGGTCTGCTGTTATGGCTCTCTCAGCCACAGCCGGAGCTGCTCTCTTGCCTCCTGCCAACATGCACTCATTTAAAATATGTCCTTAAAGGGCAGCTGTGTTCCGTATTATGGGTTTTCACCTGCTCATTCTACTGTTGTTGACTTAAAACTTTAAGTTTTTAATGGTTATGAGGCAGAATGAAGTAAATGTATCTTCAAGGTATCTCAGGGGATAAAATAATATCTCCAGATGCTGATTAAAGCTTTACTCAAACTGCTACCAATTGAGCTTTTTAATCTTGACGTGAGATCAGTGACTTATCTTTATATGAAAATTAATTTAGCAGCATAGCACTTGTGTCTCTCTACTTTCAATGTTTGATTAAAAACATGAATTGGGTGTGTTTCGATTCAAACGGTTCCTTTTCTAGCTATTGCTGTAAGTTTAGCATCCAAATCCTGCTGGAAGACGAACCTTAGACTTGTCAACCCTAACGTTTTTTTCCCTTTTCCTCTAGGGTTCCCCTGTAAGGAAGCTCCATACATTTCCTCATGAACTTTAACCTTTTTTACAGTCCCTGCCTAAGAAGATGATCCCACAGCATGATGCTGCCACCACTAGAGGCAAAGAGTCAGAATTAATTGGGATCAATCAAATTATTAAAGTATTACAACTAGTCTAGTAATGCAAATAGTGATAATTGTTTAAAAAAAACAATCGGAGCAGTAATGAGGTCAAATGATACTAAAATACACATTTTGCATTAAAGTTACCACTGGCAATTTGATTTCCCTTCTGATAATTTATCTTCTTGGTTTTGTGGTCATGCTTTGGTATTTTTGCAAAATTCTTGTATTTCTCAGACATTAGGTTGGACATTAGTGCGTCATGTCCAGAGGTTTCATTATTTTTTCATAAACTTGTCTTCTTTTAAAGGTGCAAAGTCAAGTTATATGACATATTTTTAATTTATGTGCGGTTAAAAATTATATATTTTCTGAAAGATTACCATGTCCCACTGGCGTATTATTTATTTTTTTGTTTTACTTATTGTTTTTTCTCAATTTGTTGGTTAATAAAGCTCTTCATGTGTATTTGCAATAATAACAGAGGGACGATACTGCGCATATGTGCAGGGGGTGAACAGCTAAGTAGTGGGCGCTACGCCAGTTAGCGCTTCTGGGTAAGATTGTGCAAATTATGAAGAAAGGTCCAAGATCCAGTGTGATACAATGCAAAAACAAATTATTCGATTTAAAGATGGATAAGACTGAAGTAGCTCTCGGAATACAGAATAAAAACAGGTGTTCACAAAGCGGAAGCTAAAACTATTCAAATGTACGTGCCAAATCGTGGGTTGTATGAGTAAATATCCTTATTAATATACATGAGAGCAAAGATATTCTTAGTCTCTACAGTCTAAGTATAAACGACACTATAAATAGATGTGGATTGATTGATTGGTTCTTACCCTTGATGCTGGGTTCCTGTTTGTGTTTGTTAGGAACAGGAATTTTCTTTTTTTCATGTTAAAGCCAGGCTTTGCAGGACGGTCTTGCTGTTTAGTAGTTGCTATCTGGCTTTCTGATAGTTCTGTGGTACTGCAGATGGTGCAGACGTCTCTTTGTCTGCTAACCGCAGTGCTGTAATTCTATTATGGTGTATATTACCTTTAAGTCATCATAAAATGTTTTTTTGTTTTTTTTTATATGGGCATTTAATGGGATTGTGCACTTTTAAATTTGTCCACAGTCTCTTTCCCAACCTGTCTGCCGTCTAACTTTGTCTTCATGATGCTATTTGTTTACTAATGGTCTCTAAATAGTTCTCAGACCTTTACGGAAGAGCTGGACTTAAAGTGAAATGAAAAAGCTTTTAAAGGCTCTGTCTTTTATTCAGAAGTTTCAGAGTAAAGTTGGGTAAATATATATACACACCAAAAAACCCCACTTTTTTTTTTTTTTTTCCATTTCCCAACTGTGAAGCTTTATGTTAGTCTATTGCACAAAATCCACAAAAGTCCAGGAAGGTTTTTGGTCATAACTGGGGGGAAAGTCATGTTGAAATGGTCAAAGCCATATTAGTACTTTTAAAATACTGTAATTAAAGACATTTACAGGACTTTGTTCTAATGCAATTAGTTTTTTTTATACATTATTTATTTGTCTGCTCCATATCTCTGTTTTTATGCTCTTCTCTAATCTTAACAAGGCTTTTCTCATACATAGAGCTAGCTTTTAAAATATGCTGCCAAAGAGCAGACAGTTATAGGAAAGCACAGGGTGAGCAGATGTGTGAAGAGACAGATGTTCACGATATTGTAATGATATATAGAGAAATTTTTTTTTTTAATCTTCATTATTCAAAGATTTAATATTCTCCTGATTTAATTTATTTTAAAATTAATCTTTAATATTTTATTTCTCATGAAATCCTGAAAAACGCTTTCCACTCTCAAGTTCCAGTGTACTTGAATGGTTAAATGTTTAATCTCCAGTCTAATGCTTTATAAGTGGTTGAATAGAAGAGCTTAAGGACACACTTCATAGCTCTTCTTGCTGCATCTTTGCTCCAAGCAGCTTAATGGTCTCCAGCTGAAATATGAAGCAGTGAAACTGCACTGAGTTGATGCAGACGGGAGCAGCTGTATCCTGCAGAGGATTTCTCTAGGAGGGAGAAATTATGTTTATGTATTCCTATGGAGTTTATTTCATTCAGCAGCTTTGCAAATTGTTATTCTTCAGTTAGTATTATAATTCTTTCTTCAAGGCTACACGAGGAAAGAGTGGAACATTAATCCACCATGACCAGTTTGGAAATTACACCCAGAGTGAGGCTACTTGGCTGTTCTATAAAAACAACTGACAGGTTGATATGTGTATCAGATTATTTTATAGCTTAGATATAACAGAAAACATGCAAATTAAATCATATTTTTTTACACTTTTGTGTCAGTTGTGTTGTTTAAAATCCTGTTCTATATGTAGTTGGAAGAAATGGTAAATAAAGAAGTGTGACTTCTTTCTTTGTGCAGTCCTCATAGGTGAAACGGTTCTGTTAAGGAGTTTTGGATTTTATTTCATGCTCTGCGCTCAGATTCGATGCTATCACAGTAGCTGCAATCACCGAGAGAGAATGTTGTCTTTTACCTCCAAAAATAACTAATGAAGCTGAAACAACCAGCGCAGGCTTGTTTACACGGTGCCTGCATTCCAGTGCTGCACCATTGATGGTCATTTTCTATCAGTCGCATATAATGAACAAAACAAAACAGCCTAGCGAGCAGTTTCTCATGCTTAAAAGAGGTTGGACGTATAGAACAAAGTTACTTAAGTAGAGCCGTTTAAAATCCGTTTTTTTTTTTTTCCCAAATGACGTTTTATTTTTTTCATGATTTTCCACTTTATTTTATTTCTCTGATTTCTGCTATTCAAATTTTTTCCTTAATTTCATGTTGTCATTCTGACCATATTACCCTGAAAAGTGCGTTATTATAAAGTGAATTATAAAATATTTAACTACGGTAATGAATAGCCACACAATTCAACTTTTAATGACTGTTGTTTCACTTTCAGAAATAAAACAAATTACAGTATTTACCCGTCCTTATTTATAGCAGAATTTCTTTTTATTTTTATTTTTACACAGTGTCCTGTCTGACGATGTGACAATAAGAATAATTGTCTTGATGCCAAAAAAAGGCCAACAGATTTTACTTTCACAAGTGGAGCAGTACGGCTATTGCCATAGTGTTCTGCTTGTTTTATGCATATAAATTGCTTTATTATAATTATGCAGGGAGTTTTACAGATTATATGGACACTGCAATGTAGGTAGAAAAGGAGAAAAATTTTCTTGTGCAAGACGTATTGTTTCATACTTTGTCCAAACTTTCTTACAATTGTTGGACAAACTATAAACCGACTTTTGAATATTTACCAATGATAAAAAAAGTCCTCCTGTAGCTTTTGTCAGTTTCTTCATGTGACATGTGTTAATATATATAACTGAAATTTGTTGTCATTTTGCTATAGAACTGTGGTCTGCATATAAGCTGCATGCCAATATCAAAACCCTTATGTCTTTCTTGCATACACAGTTTATCTCATTGATGGGAATTTCTGTGCAAGATAATCAGGGAAAAGAGAATGTAGCAAGCCTGAGCAACTGCTTAAGTTCATTTTTCTGTTACAAATGACGTCCTAACATTGGCTTAATGTGTCAATAAGCCAATGTCATGAATCTTGTCATAACCATGCAACCTAAACTGTTGTTGTCTGTTGCTGCTTAAGCATAAATGTGATTTGAAAGAATCTTTGAGAGCATAAATTTGGTAGATGGTCTTAATGGTGTTGTTTACAGTTCTCAAAAGAGATTACACGCTTCTCTCCACTGCTAAAATCTCAACGACAGCTGCCTAAATGTAGCTACAGTCGAGACACGCCTGAGTTAATCTGCTCATCTGTCCATTTAAATGCCGCTTTGTGTTTTGACCCTCATTTTTTTTTTTTTTTTTTTTTGCCCCACGAGGATACAGATGACCTATAATTAGAACAGAGTGACTATAATCTAATTTCAGCAACAGGAGAGGAAGTCTGACCACTCTTATTCTCTCTGTGGGGTCAGAAAGAGCTTTAGGGCCCTTTGAATTCTGGAAAATGTCTCTAGGATGGACAGGAATAAGATTTTACTTTTTCTAGGTGATAGCTGAGAAGGAGAATGTGAGGAAGACAGTTTACCTGTGATGGGAATCAGGAGTTGATGAATCTGGATTATATATATTATTGCTAGCATGTTAAACCTTCATTTTTAGAAAATTTGATTTTATCTTGGTTTTTATCAAATAGTAATGGATGCACAGTGATGCAATAGCTATTGGATACTGAGATGCAGAGTGTTCCCTCTGCATCTCAGTATCACAAAAAATGTTTTTTTTTTTAGATCTTGTTTAAAAAAAGCTTAGAGCTCACACCTGAAGTTAAGTTTTAGCAAAAAGCTCTCTTTTCTTAAAAAATTAGTTGTTTTTGATGCTTTAATGACAGGCGTGAAGCTCTAAGATCAGACATAAAGATATCAGTTTTGATCCGATCGCTCAGATCTCATTCAGTGGGAGTCATTTATGCAACTTTTCAAACAACACAAGACTGTCATTATTTCTAATTTAATAAAATCCCATTCTCAAAGTAGAAATCGGATTTACAGTGGGAAGGGTATGTTTAAATCAATTATCAAAGCCTTGCAGTAACTCACTGCTGTCACTGGGATAGGTTTGCCTTGAGTCTCTTACGCCAAGGAGAAACATTAACACACTGATAACCAAAGGAGAGATCTGATTACACTAGTTGTTGGTCATGATATGGCGTTAGTATTCTGCCAAAAGTCCACACACCCAATAAATGCTCCTACAAGCAGGTCTACCTCATACAGACACTCATAAACTCTTGCTCATGTGCCTTTTTAACATGTTACATGTGCAAATTGAGTCCTACATATATCATACACATGAGTGCTTGTCCCTTTCCTGCGCTTGTGTGGTTTTATTCCATGTGTTTAAAGACTTTAAAGATGTTACCCGTCGGACAAAGCAATCGGCCTGTGATTGGCTACTTTTCAGGAAACCCCACATCAAGTTCGACGCGTTGAGGACTAAGGCCTCAATACATGGGTCATGTGTACCACCAAAGCACCCCCCTATAACTCAATTGTTTAATGTTAATTTATTTTTCTATTATTATTATTTTGTATCAAATCCTTTTGGAAATTTGTCCTTTGTACGACATTTCTTATTTTAGACCCAGAATATTTTAGATTAAGAAAGGGAAGAATAATCAAATATTCTATACCAATAATCAATTTACCTTTTTAAATTTCCAGGTAATATGTCTGTTGGCTGTTATTAAATTGTTATTTTGAATTATATAAGACTAATAAATCATTTCAGTGCTTCCAGCTTCTTTATTTAGTTATCAGACTTAAAACCTTCTCCTTTCTGTAGGTGAATTTATCTGAACTTACAGAAAAATATAGCTAAAACCAAAGTTATTTTCAATTGCAGCCTTCTTTTAGCTACAAGTTTAAGGTAAACTAAAAACACAATGTCATAAAATTACTTTATCCAAAGAGGGGGATAAAACAATGATTTTAATGCATATATGTAAAAATAAATCACATCTGTGGGATTTTACAATCTTAAGCTTTTATTTGATTTTAGAATATTTGTTTTCTGTACGATTAGACCTAATTAGTGGCTCTTTTAAGCCAAAACTGTGTCTATATTACTCTTTATTACATAATTGACCTGTAGGTAGAAAACAGAATAAGATTTGTCTGACTTCTCCTTAGTTTGCTGCTTCAGTGTGAAAGCTGAACTTGCTCCTCTGTAAGTCGTCTCTATTATTAAAGGTGTTTCATCTTCACTTCACACCTTTTTTCTCTCGGCTCTGTCATCTTAAAGCATTTTCCTTCCTGTCTTTTAGCAATTTATGAGAAACCTTTCAAGTAAAGATGGATAGAAAGGCCATCTACAGGAGGCATGCATGCTTTCACCTCAAAACACAACGAGGCTCTCTTATCTTAAAATCATTTGTTCTGTAAAAGTATCTCTAAATGAGAAAATCCCAAATTTGATAAAGAAGAAATATGTGGGCCCTCTTCCCTGTAGGATAGTAAACCCACATTTGCATAGACTTTTCTCATCTCTTTGCTCTGGTTAGTTCCTATGAAGGCAGCAGTGCTTGTGATTATGGCTGCTCTGCAGATTTATCAGTGTCATGTACTTCACCTGCAGGCAACTTTGGATTCATATCATGCTCCATCTAAGACTGTAGGAAGGTTAATGTGATGAAAGGAGGATTAGAGCCTGGTGGTGGTTATGGCTGGATGAGTTTGAGTCTGCATCTTAGCCATGCAGAGATTTTTTTTCAAATTATGCTTTGATTTATAAAGGAAGGAAAGCCATCAAAATCAACTAGCCCCACATGGAAGTATGTATATCCTGCCACCTTGTTAAATTACGTATTAACCATGCACTTACTTTATTTTCACTAGCAAACTCTTAAAAAACACAAAATACGCCAAAAGAAGCAGGACAGCATGCTCAAATGTAAAGAAACGCCAGAACAGATGAGAAAGATCTATTGGCCTGAAAACAGTCACAAAGCCATTTATACAGCTCTGAGACTCCTATCACTGTGAAAACCTTATCTACACCTTGCTAAAAATTAAAGCTATGGAGAACCTTCCAAAAATTGGCTCACCTAGCTAAACTTAAGAGCTCACCATCTGCTCATCCAATAGATAAGGAATAACCAGCAACATCCAAACCACTGGATGTGAAGAACCAGGAAACCAAAGGGAAGCATTGACCTTTAAGGACAGTGATAGGTAGTGTGACTGTTTGAGGGTGCTTCAGGACCTGTGCAATCTGCACTAATTAACCTGCTCTTCAGCATAAACCTGAACTAAAATATCTAACCTTTGCTTTTGACCGTCAGCTTAATTAAGCTTGGATTATGCTGCAGGGCAGAGATCCAAAGCACAGCAGGATCACTATTGAAAAGAAAAAGAAATGAGTGGCCTAGTCAAAGTCTATACTTGCATTGTTGAATTAAGATTCTATGCCTTGACTTTATTTTTTCAACACATGGAAAACCATCCAGAGGTGTTAAATTAAGTGAATTATGCAAAGAAATGTGGGTTAAAAATTCCTCCAGAGTGATGTAAAAGATTAGCCTGTCATTGCAAATCCTGGATGGTTATTGCGATTATTGCTGCCAAGGATTTTTACAATCTTTTCTTAGGTTTAGGGAGTAATTATTCCTTCTTGAGGCAGATTGTTTTAGACAGATTTTTCCCCCTTTGATGAAGTAAATGCTGGTTTAAAAAAAACTATTTTTGCATTCACTCTTGTTCATGTCTCTTTGACTGATGTCCATGCAGGTATTTTGATTGCGACCTAATGGGTTCATAGACCTTTAGTTGCCTGAGGACACATGAGAGGACATGCACAAACAGCAGAAAGGACAGTGTTGCATGTTTCATCTCTGGGATTTGTTTTTTTTAATCCAGAATCAGGTCTCTACTCATGACTTAGCTCGTAGGCATACCTTTGCAACATCTCTGTATTCGCTGGAATGCCTTACTTCATCTGTCATACCTGGATTCATATCAGTTATCAGTACCCCAATCACTTGGATTTGTTCTCTTACAAGCGGCTTGATTAAGCTTCACAGTGCTTCATACCCGCCCTCCTCTCTTTTGCGCTGAACCTTTAATTATCTCCTTCCTGCAATAATTTTGAAATTTTTTCACTTTTACAGTCACATCATCTGATAGTGGGTCCGCAAAGTAGAAAACCATTATGATATAATCCGGCTTGTTGTAAACTTTAAAATATTAAAAAACAAATTTTCCAAGTCAATATTTGGTTCGTAAAACAGCCCAGCCCTGTAACATGAGTGTGTGTTTGTCCTACTTCTCTGCCGTTGGCTCATAAGCGATGCCTTACATAACACACTTTATCCCATTTTGTCTGCTGTTGCCATGGTGAATCTAATTTATACAGGCGTTAAGAATTAGCCTTCTCTTGTTAACATGAACTGTGGGCTGAGGCTGTTTTTTGTTTTGTTGTCGAAAAGCGCACTTTTTAATACACACACTGTGGGAATTACATAGGAGTTATATTTGCAAGTGAACCTGTGTGCAGTTGTTTGAGTTTTGATGATGGGGAGGGTGTGTGTGTGCGTGTGTGTGTGTGTGTGGGGGGGGCACTTATACGATGGCAGAGGAAATGTTTGGATGATTAATGGGATCATTTGAGGGAATCAATTACAAGAGCAGAAGGGTTTGATTACATGGGGGGGATGTTATACGAAAATACCGAAATTGAGCTGCTGCCTTTCTTTGCAAATTTGGAGTTGTTCTGAACTCATGAGATCCTTAACTCTCTGAACACTAATGGATCGGAGTTTTTCTCTCTAAAAGAAACTTCTGCCTCAGTTTCAAGTTCCTTTTCAGACACTAACAGCTTTCCATCCAGGATTTGCCTGTGTTTACCTTCATCAATCTCCCTATTGACTCTGACAAGCATCCCTGACCTCACTAGAGAAAAATATCACTACAACATGATGCTGCCATCACCAGCTATTACATGGTGGAAAGTGTGTTCAAGTAGTGCAAGTCTTCAGTAATAGTTGAATTTTGATTTCATCTGACCAGGGAAATTTTTTTCCTTTTTTTTCATTTGTCAGTCTCCTCTATCCAAAACTCCTCAAGTGGAAAAGTTTTATTTTCACCTGGTTTACTTTAGTAAAAAATCTTCTTAAGGAACCTTTGGCAATCCGATTATTAATCGAAAAAATTATCGACAGATTAATCGATTTACAAATTAATAATTTGTTGCAGCCCTGGTTTCTTTTTCATCAAGATGTTGGGTCGTCACCAATGTTTTCTAACAAACCATCACAAAACAGCTGAATTCATACAAAGATTGAATTACAAATGGATATACTAATCTGATGAGTGAATTTATATAAATGAAATTATTGTTGTTGATATTTTTATAAATCATTTGTCCTTTACATTCCTTTTTCAAATAATCAACCACTAGGGCTGAAACAATTAATGATATTGATCGTGGTAAATCCATTGGTGAAATAACCGTCAACTAATTTAGTAATCGATTATTCATTAACTGGAGTATAGAGACTCTAAAATATTTTTTAACCCACTCTTAGCAGTAATTATACCAAAACTGTAAAAAGAAAAAAGGACACAAAAACAAAAAAATTTTTGCCTGTCAATATACTCTATTCAGTACTCCACAAGTGGAAAAGTTTTAGCTTCATCTTTTAATTCTTCTTTAAGGAACTTTTTGCTTTCTGATTTCTTAATCAATTAATCAAAAAAATCATTGACAAATCATCAATTTGCAAAATAATCATCAGTTGCAGCCCTAGTATCAATTATAATCCCAGAAATAATTTGAAGAATGTGGTTGGAAATAATTTTAAATAAAAGTAAATAAATAAAATGAAATAAAAATAAAATCTTAATAAGGATACTATAAACACAGTGTTTTGGGAGAATCCTTTTTCATTTGAATTAGGGTTTTCTTTAATATTGATACTCAAAAGCTGTAACCGAATAAAATATTAATTTGGCATTATATCAATACGAAATGTTTTCTCAATGCTAGTTAAATAAATTGAAAAATAAATAATCCAGATATTTGGATAATTGAAATTTATGTAACTAGCATGTGCGATTCTATTGAGAAAGCGTGTTCCATTGTGAGATTTAAAAAAGTGAGTTTTACCAAGTTAAACATGTTTTATAAAAATGTTTTTCATGTTTTTAATTGTCTATTTTATGAAAGTGGTTTTGAAAATGGTATTGGTTATCAAACATTTTGCTGAATTTTAATATTGACTTTTAAATGTTAGTATATTGACAACCGTAATGAAAATAATCAAGACATGTGACTTAAATAAAAGCTTTGATGTAATCATTATTAGCCATCTAAAAAGGCTAATGATGCAAGGGTAGAAATAATTAGACAAATTGATTAAAGACATTGAAATATGAAGTTGTTTTAAGTGATTATTAAATGATATCACACCACATCTGTGCGAAAATGTCAAAACGGAACTCTTAGCAGGATTAGATGTGAGATCAGGAGATAAAACAAGACCTGCTGTAGAGGAACAAGTGAGTCATACTGTGTCGGGGTCTCTGTTGGAGAATTCAACACAAATATGTGTCATGCAAGAGTTTCTCTAAAAAAAAAAAACAGCAGAGGGTTGCTTGTAATGTTTAACGCAGTCTGCTGGAAAAGCTCAGGTTGGGATTCCAACTAAGGACCTTGTTCCTTTCTACCCTATATTCTTCTATTCAATTAAGTAATTCTAATTAATCCTTCAGTAATTCAATACTTATTTGAAAAAACGTAACTTATCAACTTTTCATCCAGTGGCATTTTACAAGGCAAACCGATTCAGTAGGTGTAGGGAAATATTTACCCATGATCTTCAAACAGATACATATAAACACAAACCAAATATAGCCTAAATATATAACTATTTAGAGAGAGAGATTAGCAAGCAATAGTAAAATTCAAAGATAGGAGGGAGTTTCTTTGTGGTTTCATCATGGGAGGAGATTGGGACAAAAATATGAGAACCTAATGGCAAAGAGGCAAATTGATCCTGAGCTTTTTTCTGACATCTTTAGTATCTTTTTGATCCTTTCTAGGACACATCAGTGACTTTCTATTGATTTTATCACACCCACAGGCAGCTTTTTTTTTTCTAATCCACTTATCCTGCATGTTCCCCACCCTCCCAGATAGGGCTGGGCAATTAATAGCATTTGCAATATAATCGCGACTTAGAAAAATGCTATTTTTTAAATCACAGAGGCCCTCAATTTTTGCTCACAATACATTTGACAAGAGTAAGACACTAAATTTCTCCCTCCAGCCCTTAAGGTGGCAGTAAAGTGATTAAACTGTATAAACTATTGCAGCTACCACATAGATCTATGCATTATAGTAGAACGTTTTCATGCAAATGTTGTAGCAAAGTCTTGTAATACTTGATTATGGAAAAGCAGGGTTTTAAGGTCATGAAAACTGAAATTCTGGAGTAAAACATTAGCTTGCTTGTGCTTAATGCAAAGTAAAATCGCAATATTGGTTGATCTGCACCATTGATGCTGCCAAGTAACAGCCAGGATAGGGCAGATGCATTACTTTAGGCCGAATTGATCCTGCACCAGGTTCCCTCCTTTAAGTCTGCTTTTCCCATTTGCTAATTACATAGTGGTTATTTGGTAACCCTGCAATTCAGTATGCTGAAACAAAAGTCTAAAAAATAAATACATATTTTAAGCTCTGGGCTGAAAGACAGTTGCATTTATTATTGATAATGACTGGTAAAAAAAAAAAAAAAAAAAAATCAAAACATGTTTCTATCTTCTTTTAAGAAGAGGAAAACAATGTGGAGCAAGTGCTTTTTATTTTCATTTTTTTATTTCATTGCGATTTAACATGACTCACATTGAGAGGATGTTTAAAATGGTTCTGTATCGTTGGATATTGATTATTATCTGAGATTTCCTTTGGGAACAGCCTGAGAGGGAAAATCCAGAAACTTGTGGCTAAATATGAACATTATGTTTTCAGTCACATGATTTATTTGCTGGAAGACCAAGTCATGAGAGCTAAACGAAAGTCTCCTGACAGTGATTTTTATTTATTCTACTAATGGAACGCTATTAAGGAGGAAATTGTAAATAATAAAGATTAAAAATGTATTTTTAGTCACAAAATGAAACCAGCATTCTGATAAATATTGATTCTCCTTGTTCCTGAAGCAAACACCTCTTTGTCTCCTTATTGTTTTACTGGAATAAACTTCCTCTGCTCTTATAGATGTGGAAAACGTGCTTAAAGCACAAACACGGGGAGCAATTTTTAAACCGCAGATGTTATCTCTGCTTTTGAGGGTGAAGATGATTATCTTTTTAGAAAGTGGGCTACTTTCTGGAAATGAATGTTGGCCAAACAAAGCCTTCTCCTTACAGCTGAAGGGAGATTTCTCCTGTGAAAATAACAGTTGAGAGCAAAAATCCTTTTAGGTTTGATTGATTACTGCTTTTTCACAGCTGTAAAGGTTTTCTAGAAAATTGAGCACTGTGTACCACTGGGAACATTTGGATTTAAAAGATGCCACCTTTGGTGCTTTTGCTTCCTATAAACACAGGAAACGGGAAGCAAACGAGGGAAGTGCTCTGAAGAGTGTCCATCTTGTTCTGCTGTTTCCCAAAGTGCATTAGGTAACAAGATGTGCTATCATTTCCCACTCGCTGATCTTATTTTAGAAGGTACTTAGTCAGAAAGTCAGAGAGGAAAGCATGGCAAAAACAATATATACATGCTAGAAGCTGGGATTTGGGGAGAGTGTTGATGTAACAATGGTTTTAAGAAGTGAAAAGAGTTTGTATAACAGTTTTCTTTCTTTCATTATGACTTTTTGCTTCTTTGTAACAATTGTTTTAGATTAGCGACAAGTGTTGACTAACCAGGAAAACCTGTGTAAATACAAAAATGCAGTTATCAATGTGTGATACCATTTATTTAAGAGAAAATATTATCCATCAAAAGAAAAAGTAACAAATAACTCATTTATAACTTTAAATTTCTTGGTTTGGTTTGCTGGCCACACCCAGGTCTGATTACTGTCAGAATCAGCAAATAGATTTTATAGTACCTATCAACTTGAACATATTTCCGAAGTGATAGTTCCCAAAATAACAGACCGGAAGTGACTGTAAAGTCAGCATGTTGATTGTATACTGATAAATACTGTTTCTGTGGAAACATCACCAGCGAATGCCTATATTCATTTTGTTTTCTGATCTTTAATCAGGCGCTGAAGCCTGTTACAGGTTAGATGATGCATTCTTGAAAACATGTTATTGCTGTAGAACAATACAAGGTGGGCATAATGCAGGAAAAGTAAACATTACTGTTTTTCCATGAAAATAACATTTGCCTATATTCTTACATTGCCTACATCTGTAATACAAGATGTAATAGATATGTGTGCACTTTGATGTATCAACTAGGCATTTATGTTTTATGGTCCCATAATTTACATTTCTTTGAAATATTTGAAAGGGTTCTTACAGCTAATAGAGGGACCAGAGTAAATCAGGTCTATATTAGATGGTTTGTTTTACTCTGGATATTAGCCTGGTTACTGCTCTATGCTTAGTAGCAAAGTCTGATCCCTCCTGCTTCTTGTGATTATTAGAATGTAAGGAAAACCTTTCTCTTCTGTTATATCACATTTGTTGTTACACCACTAAACGCAACACTATATAACAGCTGCTGTCAATCACGTGGGAACCATCTATTAGGATAAAGTCCTTTATATTAATCAGCGTGGAGAGGGTGACAAATACTTACTTGGATTTGTCAAAACTTTTATGGAAACAGGTCTATCAGAACAATTATCTGAAGCCTACCAAGAAGTCCACCTTCTAACAACTCAAAAGCCAAAGAAAATAAAGGTTTACAGGTTATTCTAGCCAACTGTGTTGGCATTAGATTACCTTAAACAGGCTGTTCTGTATTAAAACAGTTCTGCAAAGAAGGTCAAAATCCATCCACAGCCATCTTGGTTGAGTAAGACATTTATGCAGTATTTTGCACTTTACTAAATAAAATCCTCAAGGATATTAACATATTGGCATGAAGAGCATTAATTAAGGCTGCAACTAACGATTATTTTGCTGATCATGTGTTATTCTGTATACTCCAGTTAATGAATTATTGATTACTATCGATTATTTCAATAATCCACTAATCACAATCTGATTAATTGTTTTTATACCTTATTTTGGATTAATGACGAATAATATTTATGTTGTTCCAGGATTGCTATAATAATATTTGACCCCAACCTTTTAATAAAGAATGATGACTCATTTGTATACTAAGCTGAGTAAAATCTATTCCTAAGTATCATGGTGGTTGATTTGATGCGTCACAGCCGCTGAGATCTTTTGTTCTTTGTCTTCAAATCGGCTCGTCTTTCTTCGGCCCCCATGTCGAGTCTTTTTGTTTCACTCAGTCTGCCGCTCAGACCGATTGTGATGATATCAGGTGGACGGCTCAATCAGTTATAGTGCCTCAGATGGGGATCCTGTGAATGTGTGTGTCCGCTTGCATTTGCATGATAACACAAGCATCACCCTGCCCCCAACGTTTGGTTAGTCCGTCTTGTCTGATGACATAAAGGAAAGGAGGAGAAAGCAGGGTTTTTGTTGAAACTCAGGGCCCCACAGACAGTGTTTTTTCCCCGCTGCCACCATGTTTGTAGAGTTGTTTAACTGGAAACCCTGTGAGATTATTTATGTAGTTTGTGTCGGGACAAAGAGCTGAGTCAGAGGAGCTGATACTTTGGCATGTTGGTAGGATTTAATCAGATTTGATGATTCTCTCTCTATCTTGCTGTTTTTCCATCTCAGGCACATCATCCGACTCATATTGTTTGGTTTTGAAGTGAAAAATCTCTCAAAGAGGTTAATTTCTGCAACGCTATCAGTGTATGTGACATTCAGCAGTTAGATTTGTACTTTATTTCTCTGTGTCTAAATAAGCCTAAACATTATAAACTCTCATTTTAATTAAACCCATCTCTGAACTACTCCAATCTACAACATTAGCATAAATAAAATCCCCCTGGTTTAGTCACACTGATCTTTTTGCAGATTGTCTCACCATGTTCTGGTTGTCATGTGTTCCTACGTCAACTGAAATATTGCCGTCATCAGAAAAAGTCTAAGGGCAACGTTCAAACATGTGACAGCGTTTGGCTGCTTTGGTTTCTATCAGAAGCTGCAGAACAGAATAATCTTAGCTAAAAACACAAAAAAGTCAGTACCTTGAAAAAGTGTGCCAGGAGGTTTTTCACATTTTTTTTAATGTTTGATTTGATTTGTTCATTTTATTTCATTCATGGTTTACACAATTAAAATTAATACAGTATAATGATATCATTATATTTTATCATTGAACACCACAAATGAAAACGAGCATGCAGAAGACTTGTACTACCTGCCCCTGTCTGCACAAATATTTCTATAAGTACCAACAAGGTACAAACAAAATACACCAAAACACTAACATAGGAGAAAATAAAATAAACATAACTTCCAAGTATAAATCATAAATTCCTTTAATCTTCTAGTGCATATAATCTTATTTTAGCTTTTTAAAATATGTTCTTGGACTGCAAAATACTTCTTCAGGGAAACATTTAGAGAATTCCATAGTTAACAGAAATGCACATTTGTTTTAACGTTAAATGACCAAACCTGGGTGTTAAATCCAACCAGCGTCTACATTTCTCCTCAGATAATAAAATAATGTTCTGTAACTATTCTGGTAGATATTTATTCTTTATCAGCGTGCATTCTTTGCATTTATTCATGCATAGTTATCAGAGTCTGAAGCTCAATTAAATCCAATATTTCATTAAACCAGACAAACCAAAGAATCTGTATTTTCGATATCCTACCTTATCTATTATACTTTTGTCTGTTTTCTGTAACAAAAATTGTGTTATTACAGCCATATATTACCATTTTAATGAGATCTTTTGTGAGAGACCAACAAAAGGTAGTGCAATTAGGGCTTCAGAAAAGCGGTATATTCGTACCAACATTACTTATCTACACACTGAAAACTATTCTTTGGAGATCACTTGAGTGTGCTTTAATCTAAACTGGGTACTTGCATCTGGTCCTTAACAGGTATGATCCCAGCAGGACTGGATTTGGATAATGCTGATCTAAACCTTTCCAATTTATGTCTGACTGGATGTTTAGTTCAGAGTTTCCTGATGGAAGGGAAACTTTGGCACGCTCTCATGTAGGTCTTCTTATATAGTCTTGTCTGGCGTTCCAGTCTTATTGAGGTTAAGTCCTTTCTGGTTTTGTGTAATCAAGCAATTGTCTCCAGTGTTGCTTGAGGTGTTTGGACTTAAACCTTAGACATTAGGTCATTTTCTCAATAATAAAGATTTCCTCTACTATCCATATCCAAGGCGTCAGGTGTGGAGGGTCACTTTTTAACCATTTTCTGGTAACTGCCTCTTTAGCTGCCACTATCAGGATTTTGAGGACATAGATGTCTTTCATGTGCGTCTCTTCACTCTCCAGGCAGCCCAAGTACACAGTACGTGGGGTCTTGGTTATCTTGTATCGTATCATTTCTTTTAAAGCCTGAACAACTTGATCCCAGTAGGTTTGTATTTTTGTACATTGCCAAAATATATGAGACTGACTGGCATTGCCTCCAACATTGTTGCTCAGTGTGAAATAATTTATTTTGTAATTGAGGTGTTTTTTCCAGCCGATAGTGTGATATAACAGATATAGTGAGTTATTTCCGTTTCATTTTTGTAGACTTTTATTCAGTTTAGAGACTATTTTTGTTGGTATTTTCATGTATGCATCCAAAAATAATTTAATCAATAAATTTCCTTCCCGTGATAATTATTTCTCAACCTCATTAGCATAGAAGTGTCTTAGCTGTAGGTATCTGAAAAAGTTATTCATTTTAAATTTTCTTCTGATTTTACCTAAAGATTTAAATGTTTTGCCCTATGCAAGTGTGCAGATAGCTGTTATCCCCTTTCTCCTCCATTCTATAAATGTGCTAACTGTGTCTTTTGGTTTGAATCTCGTTGACGTTATGCAGTTTGTTTTAATAAATATTTCTTAACCATCCCAAGTCCGTCACAGTAGGGCTGCCTTCATATTTGGGTTAAATTACACACCGATGCACTCTATTTTATTTCTAGCTATCAGAGAACTGACTTCACCCTAAATCCAAATCTGTGCCACACCTTTTCTGTTTATTTGGATAAGACAAACAAAAAATTTTTCCTTTACTTTTCACAATTTTGTGCCATAACAATGTAAAAAGGTTCAAAGCATGTGAACAGTTTTGTAAGTTTGTCTACATAATCATTAATAGCAATCATGATTCTCTTTCTTTTGTGCCATCCATACCATGAAAGGTGACCTGCTCCCATTTCAGTTTAAAATATCCCCTCGCTACTTGTGCAACGATTTAGACATTAAAAGCACTTTCTCTCCAGCTGAAGCTGTGATTTAGTTGTCTCAGCAGAGGACTCTCTTTAGGCTCCTGATCTTTGCCACATCATTATCTGATGACTATATTTAGAGTCTTTGCCATCTATTTTCAGTTCCCTCGCAAGTGTTCCCGTCAGTCATGCTGCTTTCTACATCCTCTCCTTTAAGGAAAAAAAAAAGGATTGAAATCTGCTGCTGGTAAATATAGATGCGGTAATAAAAGGTGCTTCAAGAGGGCGAGATTAGATAACTCAGCTTTTGAGGAGTTGTTGTGCATCAGATTTGGTCTGCTAAGGCAAAGGAAGATATGTCGTTGGAAATTGTCAAGCTTGCCCGTAAATATGTTAAGAACAGATGTCAGACTGGTGAGCTGCGTGTGGTCTTTAGCTTATAAGAACCTGCACAGCTGACAAAAGTGACTGAAGGTGTTGCAAAACCTGCCTGAGGTGCAGCAGTAACAGCTGACTTGTTTGTATCGATGTGGCGAGACCTAAAGAAGACGTGTTAGCACAGGCTTTGAATGCCACTCATCCACAGTGTGAGCATCAACAACAGTTCCTAATCCATTGCTGCAATGCACTATGCTAACTTCCCTGCAGTTAGCCCTGGGGGTTCATACGCAGTATGGACAGATACGGAAAAATCTAGAATAGAACTTCACTATTTTCTATTTTCTAAGATTGGAAAAAAATAAAGGAAGCAGCTAAGAATGTGAAGTAATGTTAGTGGTTCAGACATTATTGTCTTTCCTGTTGTCCTCATGTCCTACCTTCTTTGTGCATCCTCCTTTCCTTGCCTCACTTCCTTCCTCCCTTAAGCCAACTTTAGAAATATTTTCCTTAAATTTGTATTTTACAGTAAATTCACAGGTATAGAAACTCTGGAAAGGTTCAGACTTGTAGCTGTAAATTCAGAACTGAGGCAGCCATTTATCTGTGTCTCCTGCAGGAGTTTCTTCCCGTGTCCCAGAGATCATGGCGGCAGGCACCCACTCCCCTGGTGGGCCCAACGGCATCATACGGAGCCAGTCGTTCGCCGGATTCAGTACGCTGCAGGAGCGACGGTCTCGGTAAGCAAAAAACTTAAAACATAAAAAAAAAATGTCTAGGTCAGGGTTGTGAATTTACTTCCATTTTATTGTCTTAGAATAAGATAATCTTATTTATATCTTCTCTTAAACTTCTTCATTAGGAGTTCAGTATGTTTTGATGACCAAATATTGTCGAACAGAGTTGGATTGGAGCCTAATGATTTTATCTGTCCAAAAATTGTATCCAAGGAGACAAATATTCTTTCAATTTGCCATATTTCTTATATTAAAGATGCGTCTTGAATTCAATTGATTGTGCTTCTGTATCCTAATCATAATATTAAAAGATGCCATAAATATTGAAATTTCTAATACTTTTCTTTCTTTTTCTTAGACAAATTTGACTGTTAAATCAATCAGATGTGCCGTGTTACTAATTATATTTTAAGTTAGATTTTTTTTTCTGTTATTGATTTAAAGCATTTTGTACATTTTAGTTTGGATTTGCATTTAAAAATATAGGTCTAAGTGTTTCTTGTTCAGCAACAGATTCAAAAGAGATGTTGTTTAAATTTTTTTTTTTGTTCCTAGGGACTAGGTGCAAAGATAATCACAGGCCTCTTTTTGGAATTATTTTTATCAAGATAAAGTCATTCTAACCTTTTTAGAAAGTGTTTGCTACTGCTATTAATGATTCTAGCTTTCTTATAAAACATTTCAAGCCCTGTTTTCAAAGGATCTCTTTCATAGATTGCTAATTAAAAGTTTATCGAACTTAGCACAATGCTCTCTCTCTCAGGGTATTCTCCCTTGTTGCGAGGGTCTTTAAACTCTGGTAACGTGCAGATGCAAAGGGGTAAATCTAGGGGCACGAGTCTGGTTGCAATTCTGTCTATGTGCATCTCCATGCCTCATTAAGGAAGAAGAATAGAGCTCAAGAATAACATCAAATCTGTCAAGGGAGATATCTTCAACAGTGGGAGAAGATGAAAAGTGTCAGTAATCTGTATAAACAGTCATGCCGTTGTGTGTTGACTGTTGAATGATCGACGAGTTGAGAAGAAGTAGCAAAGCTCAAGTTTTTAAATGAGAAAACATTTAGTTTATAGTTTTTGACCCAAATGATCCCCAGATATTTCTTTGTAGCTAAGATAATTAAAATGGCAAAATCACAGGTGTAGATTTTATCCCGAATAGGGTTTTTACTGCTCTCCATTACAAGAGTTAATCTGTTTTAAAGATTCCTTAAGGCACCAACAAATAAGATTCTTGACAGGTCTGACTGTCTGGACAGGGTTGAACATGGTGGAAAAACAAACACGTCAACCAGCTCCATTCTGAAGATAATCAATGGTCAAACACCCAACCTCCTAAGCTATCCAGCACAAAAGCATTGAAATCACTGTGCAGTGATGCAGGCAGTGACGTGCTTTGCTGCAAATGTTGCTTTTGCCACCGTTAAATGTGCTACTTTTTTAGTTTTAAGTCAAACAGACCTGAAATTTCCTTCTATTTTCCATTTTAATGGTTCTAGATATTCTGGAAAATTTTGAAAAGGTGTCGAACTAGATTCAAGTCCCTTTAATGAATTGTTATTTGGAAAAATACAACAGCCTCCGCCCATCTGTAAATATGTGAAACTGATGTGAAAACTGCTGGAAGCCTCTTTGTTACTTGAGCTCCTTGCAGAGATTCGTCAGGGATTAAAAAAAAAAGGTCGTTAAAAGATAGATTTTATTCTGTTTCTTTCCATTTGACTCATTCTTCTAGAGATGAAGTACATTCATACTCGTATCCCAGATTTCTCTTTTACAATTGTTTCCTTTGGGCTGTCGCTTGCTTGTCTTCCTGGTCCTGCTGAGAGAACCCATTTGAAAACGCTCTTGCTTTCTTTTCTCTCTGCTCAGACAGTGAATGGTAAGATTGGTTGGAATAACTCAAGTGTGTGGGCGACTCCGAAGCCACTGGATGTGTCACAGTCTGAATGAGTGATAACACAGACTGTTCATGCGTGCCCCCATGCAGCCATTCATGCGTGCTTGCAGCCTTCAAACGTTGTACTTTTTGTGCAAGGGTGCAAAATGAAATGCATTAGTTGCCGTAGAAATGGCAGCATGTATGCGTTCCTCTATGCATGTTTCTGTCAAGAAACCTTTTGCAATACAGCTCATCTGACCCCAAGGCTAAACAGCAGTGTTATGCAGGGTTGCCCTACATTTGTGACAGCTGCGCATGAACTTCAACTTGCATGTTCCAGCTCATCCAGAACTGAAGCTGATGGCTTTCTTGTCCCTAAAGGAACTCAAGGATCATTAGGGTGAGGTGGAGAAACCGTAATGTGTAATTCTGTATTGCTTTAGAAAACCATGATTGGGTAAGATTACTTTAACTTACAACAGATTAATGGGAGAACAGAAAGAAATCTCAATGGTCTATAAACATGCCCTCTGTATTAGTGCACCAATGCCACATTCATTATGGAGCACTTGGTGTTAAACAAATACTAGATGCCATAGAACATACACTATATTGCCAAAAGTATTTGCTCACCCATCCAAATTATTGGAATCAGGTGTTCCAATCACTTCCATGGCCACAGGTGTATAAATTCAAGCACCTAGGCATGCAGACTGTTTTTACAAACATTTGTGAAAGAATGGGTCGCTCTCAGGAGCTCAGTGAATTCCAGCGTGGAACTGTGATAGGATGCCACCTGTGCAACAAATCCAGTCGTGAAATTTCCTCGCTCCTAAATATTCCACAGTCAACTGTCAGCTGTATTATAAGAAAATGGAAGTGTTTGGGAACGACAGCAACTCAGCCACGAAGTGGTAGGCCACGTAAACTGACGGAGCGGGGTCAGCGGATGCTGAAGCGCATAGTGCGAAGAGGTCGCCAACTTTCTGCAGAGTCAATCACTACAGACCTCCAAACTTCATGTGGCCTTCAGATTAGCTCAAGAACAGTGCGCAGAGAGCTTCATGGAATGGGTTTCCATGGTCGAGCAGCTGCATCCAAGCCATACATCACCAAGTGCAATGCAAAGCGTCGGATGCGGTGGTGTAAAGCACGCCGCCACTGGACTCTAGAGCAGTGGAGACGCGTTCTCTGGAGTGACGAATCGCGCTTCTCCATCTGGCAATCTGATGGACGGGTCTGGGTTTGGCGGTTGCCAGGAGAACGGTACTTGTCTGACTGCATTGTGCCAAGTGTAAAGTTTGGTGGAGGGGGGATTATGGTGTGGGGTTGTTTTTCAGGAGCTGGGCTTGGCCCCTTAGTTCCAGTGAAAGGAACTCTGAATGCTTCAGCATACCAAGACATTTTGGACAATTCCATGCTCCCAACTTTGTGGGAACAGTTTGGAGCTGGCCCCTTCCTCTTCCAACATGACTGTGCACCAGTGCACAAAGCAAGGTCCATAAAGACATGGATGACAGAGTCTGGTGTGGATGAACTTGACTGGCCTGCACAGAGTCCTGACCTCAACCCGATAGAACACCTTTGGGATGAATTAGAGCGGAGACTGAGAGCCAGGCCTTCTCGTCCAACATCAGTGTGCGACCTCACAAATGCGCTTCTGGAAGAATGGTCAAAAATTCCCATAAACACACTCCTAAACCTTGTGGACAGCCTTCCCAGAAGAGTTGAAGCTGTTCTAGCTGCAAAGGGTGGACCGACGTCATATTGAACCCTATGGATTAGGAACGGGATGTCACTTAAGCTCATATATGAGTCAAGGCAGGTGAGCAAATACTTTTGGCAATATAGTGTATATTACCTTCATACTGAATGTTTTATTGGGTAGCTTTTAGTTACTGCGAAGTCTATCAGAAAATGAATGAACAAGTTGTGAAAGAAAAAAAAAAGCACTCTTTTTTATTTATATATATGTATATGTATGCCAGTTTTAGATATATGTTCTGCTGTAACTCATAATTTGACTGTCACAGTGCGTGTTAAAAAGTTTTTCCTGTGATGACATCAAATAGTGCTACAAGATATCTGTGATGCAGCTTGTGAAACAGAATTGAGAGTTCCTGAAAGTTTAAACAGGCCCATTGATAATAGACGGGCTTAAAACTGAAACCAGGCCGGGGTTACATGTTGATTTGGTTTAGAGTTCGGTCAGTAACTTTATACAATGTCAGTCTAAATACCGTCCAAATTGTCCATTAGTCATTTTCACTCTTAGTTCTATTTAAATGTGGGCATAGCCAGGGCTCTTTCTCTCAGTTGCTATCCAAAATAGGAAAGATAATCTGGATGAGGATCCATCTTTATTTTGATATGGTGAAGAAGAGGATGGTAGGGAAGAATACTTCCTTAAAATCTGCCAAACTCTCTGTTGGTATCTGGAAGGCTCTGGGCGGTTCATGTCACTGCAATCTGACTATTAGATGTAGCTGAATATTACACACTGTAGCTTTAAAAAGTATATCAAGCATAATAAAAATAATTGCAGTATTATCATATAAAGAACTTTCCCGCTTTTCTTCCACACCCAATCCGTGTTTAATTATACCTAACGTGTTGGTTTTTTCCTTTGAAATCGGTTTTAGGTTTCTTTGTGGGTCACCATTGCGGAGGAGATGGATGAGTTTCAGTGACAGATGACGGTGTTATTGGCTCCATTTGACTTTTTTTTGTTGCAAGATAAATGATGGCCTGCCTTCTAGAGATGACGTTGATTCTTAGATGAAAATGTGATATGTTGACTTTATTATATTGAGACCCAAAGGGTTGTGTATCATTCTATGCAAAGCTATGGAAAAAAAATATTGCCCCTTCTTGCAAATTGTATATTCTTATAGGATTTTGTTTGTTGCCATGAAAGAAATTTGTTGCTACAAGCATGATAGTGAGAGGGATTGCTTTCGAGCCAATAAGTTGATGCAATCAACTGGTTTTCCTTAGATAGAAAACTTTGTATGATCTGGTTTAATTGTAAAGTGCCTTGAGATGACTGTTGTGAAATGGTGCTATATAAATAAGCTGAATTAGATATTTTATTGGTATCCTTCAACCTGAAAGGGTTAAGAGGCCACTCCTTTGGTTTTAGTGCTCCATTTAAACACACTAAGAGCCTGTGTCAACAAATGGGACCCTAACCTATTAGACAAGGTTGAAGGGTGCGTCTTTAGCTTATCTAGGAGATAAAGAACTGATTTGAAGAACCCCCAAAAAAACATATATTCTGCTATATGGGGTATCTTCTACTGCCTCTGATTGTAGTTAATATAACAAAAATGTGAAAGCTTCAGAAAACAAGGCTAAACTTAAAAAAGAACACAAAGACCCGTCTCACATGAGCAAGAAGACAATGTGTCCCTTATATGTGGTCTAAGTCCAGCACTGCCTCTCAGAAACAGAACATCATACGCATTTAGATGAGGCATTGTGACAACCTCGAGCTAATTTGCTGCTTCATTCGGTAAAATTGATAGAACCATGAAGATAGTCCTCCCATCAGTGTGCTGCCCTATTCTTGGCCTATATTTGAATTAGATCATGTGGCATGACTGTAAACAGGTCAATTCAACTTAAAACGCTTCAATGTTGCCTCGTTAAAACAATTCTTCAAACACCAACTTGCACTAACTTTCCTTGGTTGAGATGTTGAGAAAAAACTTGGTTCCAGTTGCAAAAAACACTGGATGACAGTGGTGGACATCAGGGAGCAATTGCTTTTTCACATAGGAAAAGGCTGAAGTTGAAAGCCTTTTACTCCTCCATAAAGAATGAAATCGTCATTTATAAACTGCTATTAGCTCAGGTTACCTTTTCTGATTTTGCCGTTTAATAGAAATATAGAAGTGAGACAATTACTTCAAATCACGACAAATCCTTTTTCACTTACTGTATTTTCTGGAGTATAAGCCAATACTTTTTTTCCCCATGCTTTAACCATGCGGCTTATAAGAAGCTTATAAGTCGTCCAGTGTGACTTACATATGTACGTTTTATATGTATGTTTTTTTTTTTTTTTTTCAAAAAATGTAGGCTTATATTGAGGCTTATATTTATATTGAGGTGCGCTTTATAGTCTGGAAAATACTGTAATTAAATTCACACTTTGGATTGATGGTCGCCCCAGCTTGATTTAAATTTTATTCTTCTTCAGTCTTTGTCCTGGTTAAATATTAAGTCCCTGTCCATAACACTGTGTTTGCAGGTGTAATTCGTTCATAGGAAACTCTGCTGTACCGAAGAAGCCTCAGTCCAAGCCCAAGAAGCCCCACCTGTCTGGTCACAAAGGAGGCAGCAGCTCCAGAGAGCCGCAACCCAAACGTCTGGAGGAGGTTTACACGGCACTCAAACAGGGCTTGGAGTGAGTAACTCACTATTTCATGTTCACTATTTAACGTCCTAACATTGTTGACAATTTCATTAGCTTTATTTCACTTATTTCCTTTAAGAAGATCCTTGATGAATTTAGATTGTAATCATGTTTTCTTTTTCATGCTGCTTAGTGAATATCTTGAAGTCCATCAAACAGAGCTGGATAAACTCACATCTCTAATGAAAGACATGAAGAGGAACTCTCGCTTGGTGAGATTCATGAAAAGATTTTGAACACAGATAAAAATCTTAAGAAATATTCAAATATATATATATATATATATATCTTGACTATACTCTTTCAAAGCATTGTTTAACATGTTTCTTTTCGTTATTTCCCAGGGAGTGCTGTATGATCTCGACAAGGTAAGTCCATGAAACTTGGGTTTTACTATGTGAAGATAAGATGATGTTTGAATTTGGTTTAGTGTAGAATGGAGCCAGGTTTTTAGTCTGGGTTTTTGGACAATTCGGTATAGAATAAAAACACACAACACATAAAATACATTGAACAAATTGGAAAGAAAATTCGCAGAGGAGCAACAGGTGAGTGTCAGCTCAATATTTTATCTAAATGTGTTTTGTATACACTGTATAAAATTTAGTCCATTTATATGACATGAATTAATTGAAGTTTAAACTGTTACATGTTTTGTGCACCAGTCCATTAAAGGGTTATATTTACACTTTTATTTATACTTACACAAACACCTGCCACTACCTTTAACATTTACCGTACCTTGAGACCAATTTAACAACTAAAACCTGTGGTCTTCCACCCATAATTATGATTGTAGTAAATAAAACAAATAAGGGGCGTGCAGGTGGTGCAGTGGTTAGTGCTCACAACCAATCTAAGGAGGCTTTAGTCCGGGTTTCGAACCCGGGTTCGAATCTGGCCTGTGCTGCTTTGCCGCATGTCTCTCCCACTCTCTCATACCCCCTTTCCTGTCAGCCTACTGTCAGAAAAATGAGCCACTTGTGCCGTAAAAACAAAACAAAAAAAATAAATAAAACAAATAAAAAATGTATTAGTATTGCACATTCAGCAGCAAGGAAATTCAAAGTGCTTTACATGTTAAAACCAGAACAGAGAGATTTTTTTTGGAGTTTGTTCCTGATTTAAAGCTGCGTTTAACCTTAAAGCTTATTGAATCTACTCTCAATCATAAAATATTGACTTGAGTTTAAATGCATTTGTCAATATTAGCAAAGCAGCTAAATTTTAGCTACTGATTGAAATTGACGAGTTTTGCTTTGATCAAAGAACTCGGATCAGACAACACAGGGGAACCTTTGCTCCTCAAATCCAGCAGCAGCTTATAAACCATTAGCTGTAGAGCCATTTTCATTGCAAGCTAATCGTTTTAAATGCCAATACTTAATTTATAACAACCCCACCTCACCGGGAGGCTCCAGTAGTCAAGATTTGTTCCTGTTTTCTGCTTCACCTGTTAGTGTTCATAAAGTTATGATTAAGTGGTATATTTTAATCAGCATTTTTGGATCTATAAAGTTCATGCTGCCATATTGTTTAAAGCTCTGCTGTGTTTGTTTTTTCCTGCAGCAAATCAAGAGCATTGAAAGGTATATGAGACGCCTCGAGTTCCACATCAGTAAGGTAAGGATTTAGTAAACGTTGTAAGTCAATTGTTTTAAAAGTGTCACAGAAATAAAAAAGATTGCAACGATATTTGCGGAAAAAAGGAAAGAAATAAAGGTTAAAAAATGGTAATAATTGATTAAATAATGCTGTTGCCTCAATGTTTTTGATTAGACTTGGTTAGCCCCCATAAAATAAATTAAATGACAGCAAAAGTTTTAATAGCACCAACTATGAAACTAACTTGTTGTTTCTCTGTTTTTTGATTGGCTTTATGAGATTATCAAAAGTATGTGTTTTGGAATAACTTAAGAGTTGACAAACAAGCTTGCTGTGGTGACTTCCACTGTTAATTTTCTTTTCTTTGCCCCAAGCTAAATAAAACTTTCTGCAGATACAAAGTATCTTGTGCATTAAAAAAAACATGATTCCTTTTATTTTTATTATTTTTATACACTAAATTCCCCTTAACGATAAGTTCTATTTTGTTAAAAACTGATAAGCTAGTTAACTAGCACCTATATTTGACATTAACAAAAGCAATAGCAATTGCTATAGAATATCTTCTTTTTTTTTTAGATGATTAAACCCTTAAATTGCTAAACTTGGTAGACAGAAAAAGGCACAAAAAAACTGCATCTTTTTGTTTTTCTACTTTTCAAGACATTATATAAATTCCTTTTCTGGTTCATTGAATGCTTTTCCTTAATTTTCTTTCAAATGTCTTTTCCATAGAGTGATAACAGTGACGTTCTATAAGTACTCTGCAGGATAGAGACATCTGTTCATTCTGTTTTTGCGGCTTGTTCTTTACATTACTTTTAAGAAAATGCTCTTTTTTTATTCTTGTGTGATATTTGACAAATGTTTTAAAAATCTTGAATGTGGTTGGTTACTGCACTGACAAACACTGCAGAGTTTAGAAGGTTGTTTTATAAAACATATAAAGCTTTGTTATTAATCCAGGCTGACCTAATAAGTCAGAATTGGGAGCCTAAGTCTGACTTTTCCAAACAAATTTTATGAAATATTCCTCATGAGTTCTGAACTTGAGTTCTTATGACGCATAAAATCTTTGGGCCATGAAGAATTTTGATCAGGTTCTTTCATAGTTTGGTATAAAACATGTGTTTGCATGTAATGGACAACTCCCATAAAATAAAAAGCAGCAAAAAAACAAAAACAAAACAAAAACACCATACATATTTCCTAGAGTGTTTTGATTTGGACCAAAAGCTAACGTGATTCTGGAAGTTTTCTTGGACTTATTAATTTATTATTATTTCTCAATATCTGTTATACAAATACATTTCCTGCTGTTTGAATTGTTTTGGCAAAAAGGAATCTGATTTATTTTCCTTAATACCTTCTTTTGAAGTCTTCTCACAGGCTCCCAGTAAGGGACCATAATCCCCACATTTTTTTGTAGACTCTACAAGCTTGCAAGGCTCTTTGACTTTTCTTCCACATCCTCTTTTATAGTCCAGCGCGGCTTGCTGGGCATCAAATCAGAACTGACAGCAGGTTATCAGAGCATGCTCTCCAAAACAACTGCACAGATCTAAAAGGTAACCATGGATACATGAAGACAGCCTTTTGAAGTCAGATCAGGAATTTAAGGAAACCATTTAACTGGTACATTAACCCTTTATAGTCGTACACACCCCTATCGGACAATAAAAACTTACGTTTTGTCTAGAAACACAGCTTTAAAACAGGATGGTTAGCTTGATGGTTGGTTTGAGGTTGGATGGTGAAATAGAGGTAGTGTCATGGCTAATTTTTATTGCAAAGCTTTTATAGGAGGGTAATATGTTGGTTTAGGTGTGAATCAGCCGGTATTTAAAGATGGAAAAAGTAAATAAAAGAAGATACAGATGAAATTAAATATTTCAGTCATTTATACTTGCCATTGTCTTAAAATATATGAACAATTTCTGCAGTGAGCTGTCTTTTATGCCGCTAACAAAAGAAAACAAAACAAAAAAAAATGTAGTCAATGCCTGCTCTTTCTTATAAAAATGTCACAGGATGCTTTTAAGCAACCAAATTCTCAAAGTTTCAGCTTGAGAAACAGATTTATTTTGACAACCCTATGTTTTGCAGACTCGGAACAGAAATAGATTCAAATATAGCTGTAAATATTTGGGAAAGCAAAGAATTGTCTGATTTATCTTGTCAGGCAGGGAAGCAGTCTCAGTCTCTCTCTGTCAGTTAGATTTACCTCCAACTGTGTTCTTCTTTTTCGCTTGCAGACATAATATCAGCAGCATGTTCACTGATGTCTTCTGCAGTGTCATTACTGACTCGCTGGGCTTTGTCTAATTTTACAAAAGTTTTCCTTAAATTCAAATCACTTTAAAATGGCTCTTATTCCCCGAGGTAGAGAACACTAAAAAAAGGGATAAAGTTTGAATTTGATTAGGAAGGTCCCATAGAGATTAAGAAACTCTTATTTTTTAGTAACCGCTGGCCAAGATGGCTATAAAGCACTTCATATGGAAGCATTACCAGAAGTAAAACAATTAAATAATAAAAGGTATTAAAACAATGTAAATGTGAAACCCTTCTGTTAATCAGAGCTTTATAAAGTAATTGACTGTTTAAATCAGAGCTGTTATAAGAATACCCTTGACAAATATATAAACTATGTTGTTTATACAAACCATATTTAAGTTAAGACGAAATGTCAGTTTTGCTTAAATTGCTGTAGTAACTTAATTAGAAGGACCAGATAAACTGGTTTACATTTAGCATGTAAACATGCTAACATGTTTTCATAGTCTGAAACATAAAGCAGCTTCTTTGCACCTTTTCATTATGCAATGCAGAATTTAAATATACATCTCCTTACTGCTAATGTTTCTTATTTTAATCTTAAGATTGCATTTTTTTTAAAGAGTCTGTAGATCATCCTCTACTGTTAAAGAAATTAAGATTTCTCACTAAACTCTAAAACCTTTTTTACTGCCCTTCACTTTCCTACGTAGGTTAAATGCTGAGTTCCGTCTCTTCATCCAAACTCTGTAGAATACACTGCAAAGGACCAGTTTAAGTATAACTGCAAGATAGTTTTTACTAGCATCACTAAAGTCTGAGTGATGCTGCTTTTTCTAGTGTTTTTATTAAAAAAAATTATTTCACAAATAAAAGTTACGTTTTTGCAAACTGAAGTTCAAAGTATAAATTTATATAACTACAATAAGTGAGTAAATAAGACTAGTTACTTTCTACCTCTGGTGCTTTGTAACTCAAAGGGCTGGAATCCACCCAACTAGAGGAAGAACTAAAAATATATAGAATAAGGCATTCAAAAACTGGAGAAAGAATAACAGAAAAGGTGAGAGGACGAAGTAAAGAAGATGGTTTCCTAGTATGAAAAAGATGGATAACTGGAAGAAGGATTAGAGATGTGGAAAAAAATAATTTCAACAATAAGCACTTGATTTTAAACTTGGTGAAATATTGTATAGTGCTGTATCAAGTCCAAGGACTTCAAATTGCTTCAGACCAGAGGGTGTCTCAATCAGCACTAAGTCCTTATCTATTAGCAAGGCTGCTGTAATGGTAAAAAATGTTCCTTGTGAGATAAATAAATCTATTCTTCGTTTTTAATTCAATCCGTTTTATCAAACATCCTCTGCTCCTTTTCCCCAGACTGTTAGGAGCTATTCTGACCTCCTTGTCTATCTGTTCCTGCTCTGCTTTGCACCCTCAGTAGGACTGCTTCATCTGATGTTGGCGGTCCTGGTTTCCCAGTCCGCCATACTAGTAATCAACATGTCTGTTATTTTAGCATATTTTTCTGTGCCCACTTGGTGTCTCTCAAGTTATTATTTGAATTCCAATTGCCAATGATAAAGAAACAAACTCATTCTCGTAGTCTGTTGAAGCCCCTCAGATGGCCTCTCAACAATAAAATCTACTAACTGCGTGACTGACTGTGTCATCTGCATATACACGTATCTTGGTTGCTCTTAGCCCCTGTTCCAACTTGTTAGCTGTGTTTCCATTCAAATGTGATTCGACTTTTGAGTGAAATTGTAAAAATGTATATTTCCTTCCATTGGAGCAAATTAATGAGGTGATACAAAGCGTAATGAGAGTAGAGTTTCACAGGTGAAATGTGTATTTCTTATTTTTGATAAATATTTAATAGATCTGCCTTTTAACTAATGATTTGACAATATGCATAACCAGAAGCAGTGATGCAACATCCTACTTTATTTTAGTTTTTAACAGACCGGAAGAAAGTTATGTTTAATTATCAGTTAAGATAGATGATAAGAATCAGGAATACTTTAATAATCCCAGAGGGAAATTACTTTTGTTACACGCTCCAGATACAGTTTTATTTATATATATATATATATATACAACAAACCACACAAGATAATATAAATTATTACTGTATAGAAAATATAGATACAATTTTAGGGTACCAGCAGCTTGTCAAATTCTCTTTTGTCAAAAAACAAAACAACAGTTCAGATAAATAAATAAGTTCAATGTTGCTGCAGCTGTAAGTTCAGGTAAATGTGGAATTGTTTCAGCCCAGACTCAGTCTCTTGTTGTTTTGGCCATCTGCCGCAAAGGACGACTTAACAATCGTCCATCAGCAGGCTGTTAGTTTGTGACTTGCATTAGCCGCAGCTTTTGTCTCTGCCCTGCCTGCAAATGTCTGCACTGTAATTGGCAGGTGGCACACCACAATGTCCATGATGTATGATGCATGGGACAAAGTCTATATTAACTGTTTATGTTTGTGTGTGGGGGGCCGGTATCAACAGGGCATCATTAAAAAGATGACTGACACACTGAAGGTGAGCAGAGCAGTTGCCCGGCACCCTGTGCTCCTCTAAGAGAGGGTGTGTGTTTACCATTGCCAAATTCAGCCCAGATGAGTGAGAATTCTTTGCATGTGATTATTTTTGATAAAGGACATTTTCTGCTCCCCCCCTTTCCCCCGTTGATTGCTAATCTTGCTGTAAACACACACACACACACACACACACCCTGATTTCCCCAGAGAAGGCTTGGGTGTTTGATGCTGTTCGGCGGGGCCTGCCTGTTTCTAATCTGCTTATAATCATTTGCTCCCGGGCATAAAATGCTGCTGGGTGTGAGTGTGCACCATTATTTAACAATGTCAGATAATATCAACATGTTAAGAGGATTTTTAGCCAAATCCTAGAGATTTAGTGGAAATTTGAAATTTCACGGCCCAATTTGAGAAATGTTCATATCTAAATAAAATCCTTTAAAAATTCTCAATTCAATTTAATTAGTCGACGGCATAAAAAAACTTACTTATTGAATATTTACCATTCCTTCTCTTAAAGGCCTAATCTGATTCCCTGCTAAAGATCTTCCCAAAACGTGTCACTTTTTCTCCAAGCAATTTGTTTTTTGTTTTTTTCATCCACTCTGAACTATAATGAACTCAATCCAAATGAATACAAATTTTTGCATGTATTTAGATTTAAAGATGTCTTAATTAGCAGATGTGTAACAGGCACTTTTTTGGACCTTAGGCACAACAGATGGGATTTTCTTCTATTCAGTGGTCTTTTAGTGACCAGTTAAAATAAAGTGCTGTGCAATATTATGTATTTTATTTTATGTATCTTTTCAATTTTTGGAACATCACATTTAAACTTCGATTAGATTTTATGTATAATATCAGAGATATTTTAAGATTTAAATACGTTTTATGTTAAAGAATGGGCAAAAGACATGTCTGAACATTGCATGTCACTAGTTTCTCCATACAGGAGGTATCTTGGTGATTACAATACGAATATTACGTGTGTTTTTGATACTATTTCCTCATGTCATTTAACATTATTACAGATCTTAATTTCTGTGTATTTGATTTGGTTTCTTTCATTATTGTAAATGTCGTGAGTAGGGCTGCAACTAACGATTATTTTAAAAATCGATGAATCGGCCGATTATTTTTTCGATTAATCGATGAATCGGACAAAAAATATTTTTTATGTTAACCTCTTTATTCCAAAATAAACATTTTAGACAGAACAAACAAGCACACAAGTACAGGTTGCTCATTAACTGTACTGGTGCAATATGAAAAATAAATGTTTGTGTAAAAACTACGCAAACTTACATGAGAAATGTAGCTGTACATCCACAAAATATAGGGTATTTTGTTTCATAAAGCGAAAAAAAAGACATTTTTGTTTTTAAAAGCCCCTAAGGGGTTCAAACAATAGGTCCCCCCATTTCAACAAATGAGGTTTTTTTTAGACTAGAAGAGTTCTGCCTTTTAAGACAGGAAAGTATAGCAGTTAAAGTTGCTGCTTGAGAAAATACTTAACCAAATTATAAATTGTATTTGGAATAAAAATGAGAGAACTAGGGGTGCTAAAAAACACATCCTCCAAAGACAGATATTTACATGGGAATGTGGCATATAATTAATTGACATATTACTGATCTTGCTGGATTTTATTCTGCTTTACTTCCATAAATTGCAGGATCTTCTTTATCTTTCCCAGAAGATTTAAACTTTAAAAGCTTTGCCCTCATAATTTCCAAGTTAATTTATTTATAAAGAAAATATAAATGCTACTTAAGCTAATTCAAATGAAATTAAAAGTAAAATAAGTAGCCAACCTCATCCCTGTCTGTAACCTACTAACAAGGTAAGGAAAGCATCAGATGAGCTACCTGAGAAACTAACGTAACGTTTCCCCACTTTAAAACCAAACAAACATGGTTACTCATCCTGCTGATCTGCTCTCTTCACGCCATCGAAGGCTCCAACGTGTTTTCTTTTCAGATGCTGCGTCATAACAGTGGTGCTTCCGTGCCATGTTCATTTGTTTTTACAAAAGTTGCATGTTACGACGCATGCGCCGTCAATCCCGGCGCATGCGCGCTTCATTTGCATTCTGGACGCTGAGGGTAAACTCCTCACTAAAAACCTGCGGCTCTGACTGCCGCGCTGAGAGGGATTCCTGTGAGAGAAAAAGCCGCCAGTGACACCGTAAAAAGTCGCCAGATTTGTCGCTAGTCGCTTTTTTGAAAAATAGTCGCTGGAGGGGTCTGAAAAGTCGCTGAGTTGGCAACACTGCAACTGCGGCGCTACTCGCTCCGCCATATTTTTTTTCTTCCCCCGGATGACGGCGGCGGCGGATGACGCATTAATCGCGCGACACAACTAATCGATGATTAAATTCATTGCCAACGCTTTTAAAAGTCGATTTTTTTCGATTTTATCGATTCGTTGTTGCAGCCCTAGTCGTGAGACTAGAAAACACAACAAGACTAATGGACAAAGGCTATAAAATGCTGCAAAAGAGAGAAGCTGCATTCACAGAACCACTAAAATGGAAAATTGCTGCAAACACAAAAAAAACAGTTCAAATACATAAAGATGCTAACACATCAATACACAAAATGTATGCAAATCAAAAACAATGCTGCAAATAGCCAAAACACCTACAAGTTAAGAAAATCTGCAAACTAGTGGCGCTTAATGGAAGGGTTCCAAAGAGATGACCATCAACTCATATGGGACCAGACCCTCATTAAAGGCACAAACTGGATGCTAAGAGGAATTACCTTTTTCAAAAAGATTAACAAACAATAACAAACCCTTTTCTCTCTGTGTTTCTAATATAACCTGTATCAGCTAAGGAAAATCTATATTTTTTTTCTTTATTGTTTCTCGCCATTGATCATGTAAATCAGATCGATCATGTGAAGGCAAAGCCTAGGAAGCCTAATGAGACAGATTAAATGCATCATCAAGAAAATGCTAAGTAAGGGAAGTGTTTCTCTCCATACGTTTGTGCTCTTCTGACAGTAATATAGTTTGGACTGAGACGTTTTAGTTTTTTGGCCATCTGTCCATCAAGGTTTCTCTCCTCTCTTTGTTTGTTTTTTTCTTTCATGCGTTGTCTTTCTCTTGGGGGCAATGCGCCCAAGGCACAGCAATATGCTGATGGACAGTCTCTGGAGAGAGGCTTGGCTGACCTTCATAAGCACATGTCCTAGTGGCCGCTGTAATCGGGGACAAAAATTAGCTTCATTATCCGACAATGATATGATAATGTCTATTCATCAGCTCCAGTTTGTTAGAGCCCAGTATTTCCTCAGAGAAAAGCATTATTTCTCTAAATGATTAACTCATTGTCATTGTTACCTTGTGTGTGAAGGGTCTCTACACAGGCTCCAGTCATCTGTCTCTCTATTGTCCGGTCATCCATTTATTCATCCGTCCATTTGTGGGTTTGTTTGCTCACTCGTCTGCTCCGCACTTACTTTATCTTTCCCTTTTTTTTTAAAGCATGCCAAAAATAATCTGCAAAAGATTTGTGGTTAATCTTTTAACTGTGAACTGAATTAATTACCCATAAAGGGATTAAACTTATCCAGGGTTGTTGTTTTTTTCTGCACATTTTAGACTAGAAGAGTTCTGCCTTTTAAGACAGGAAAGTATAGCAGTTAAAGTTGCTGCTTGAGAAAATTTTTAAACATTTTAACTTTAAACATATGTGTGTATAAACTATATGTCTAAGAGGCCCAGCAGCTCTGAATGTTCTTTATGATGACTGGATAAAGTTACTTAGGTTAGATGTCGTTCTGAGGCTGACTCCATTCAGCTGCTACAGCTACACCACATGCTCCACATACCACAGACAGACATGCAGATGGGCTTGGCCTCACCCAGTAGCATGTCGCTGAGGACTGCTTGGTTTGAGGTGGAGCCGGTGGGATCATAGTGGGTGTGGGATATAAATCTGAAGTTTTATAGAAACTTTTTTCAAGGAATCAACATTATAAAAAGATTTCCTAGTGGTGTTTTGGTTTAGGCGTAAAGAACCCCAAATAAACAGCAGCTATTAGGACAACAGGAGCCAGACTGGCCGGTTTCCCCTGTCTCTCTCTAATGAGTGCAATAAAGAGCACACAGCATCAATATTTCAGAGCTGGCACCAGTCAGGCTTCCACTTCTGCCTTTAAAGAGGTTCACCAGAGGTGTTTTGCTTTGCATTTTGATTAGATGTGACTTCTGGTCAAAAATAAACCTGGAGTCAATATGAATTATACATTCAGAGATGGGTTACTCAGCCTTCGGGAATCTGTTTGAAGTATTTTTAGATAATGAGTGAAACTTGCATGTGTTGTTTACACAGCTTATTTCATATTTCATGCTTTCATATAGTTACATAATCTAATTGTAACAATTAGATTATGTAACTGTTAGAATTACATAATGTAATTCTGCAACGATGTTGATACCTGTGAATTCACTCAGAAGTTGGGAAAATGTAGACAGAATAAACCAATTTATTGAACTGATAGAAACTGAACCTAACTTAAGTAAAGAGGAAAATAAATTTAAACTGCTGCAGCATCTTATCTGAATCTGATCTCCTCTCATATGTCAACATTTTATCTCACTGCAAGTAAGCAGGAAGTCGATAGTTCTCGCTGCTTTTGTGGCGTCTATCCCTCTGTCCATCTAATCCTAATCGTTTTTAGGACTTTATGTTTCACGTTTTTAAATAAAGGTCCTAATTTGGAGGATAAATTCTGTAAACTGAAGATGGTTTCTACACCTTATCTCTTCTTTTTGTTTCAGGTTTTGGAATATTAAGTGTCTGAAATAGTTTTTTTTGCAAAAACTGACTTCATTTCTGTCCTCAGGTGGATGAGCTGTACGAAGCTTTCTGTATCCAGAGCCGCCTGAGAGACGGTGCCATCAGGATGAAGCAGGCCTTCTCCTCCTCTCCTTCCACCAAAGCCACCAAAGAAAGCATTTCAGAAGTCAACCGCCGATACAAGGAGTACACTGAGGTACTGCCAATGTTCCTAGCTTTTACCAGGATATATGTTAAAATATGTTAAACCTTTAGCCTTTATTTGGCAGAATTTGGGCTTTTTAACAGTTTATTCTAACTGGTGACAGTATTGGTACTGGAGTTGATGTTTATGTGTAGAGTGCAAAGTTCTGTATTGGGAAAATACAAGGTATTAGAAAGCAAAGTCAATGAAGGCCTTTTTTTATTTTCGGTTCATTGGCCACAAAGTCTTCTGAAAGCATGGGGAACTATTCAAAACAACTTTATGTGATCACAAGACTGCCTGGCTCATTTGATGCAAGGTTTAAAGGATTTAAGGTTGGTTTAAAATTTATAGCGCTTTATTACTGTTTACTGTATACTTGCCAACGCCTATAGTAGATTATAGCAAATACTATTTAACCTAATTTGCAAACACCTCTACAGAGAAACCTTTAAATCCCCCAAAACACACACACCTGTCATCATCTGTCCATTAAGGTTAAGCGTAGTCTTCCTCTGCAGTTTGGTGTTGACTGAAGAGATAACCTGATTACCCTGCATCATGCTGCCTGACTCTTAATGTTCAACCTTTTTCTGTTATTATTATTATTTTAATTTGATCTAGAACATGAGCGCTTTCGAGAGCGAACTGGAGAATCTGCTCGGGGAGTTTCACATCAAAATGAAAGGTGAATTGTTTTTAACTTCTTGATCACACTAACAAAACATTCCTTAAATGACAACTTGAAAAAAAAGATAAGATAATGCTTTTAGTAACCAATGTGTAAATATAAAAAAATAATTTTCCTCTTTAAATCACAAGAAATGTTCATTTATTAGTCCAGAATTTGTAGACTTTTAGTTACCGTCTTATGAAGCTCATCTCTCTGTTCCCATGTTTTTTCTCTGATAGGACTGGCAGGCTTTGCTAGGCTCTGTCCTGGAGACCAATATGAGGTAAGTGCTCTTCCTCTTCATCAAAATATCCTGCTAACATGTGAAATTTCAAAACATTTTGTTTAGATTCTTCAACATTAGGAGGAATTAAGTATATTTAGTTAGATATTTGTCCATTTTTGTATGTTTTTTATGAAAAATTATCAACACATCTACTTCGTTACTCATCAAAATTAAACTTTTACTAGCGATAGTTAAAGCTTAGCTTAGCTGTGACAGCATGTTTTATTTTTTTCCCCTTCCATTCTGCACTGTTGCTCAGTATCTTTACCTCTTATGTAATCTTCTCCACATGTTTCATAGAAACTTGACAACAAAGTCACAATCCCAAACCAAAAGAGCACACTCATAATTTTGCCTGATTCACACAGAACTACACTTGCAGTTAGAAAGCAATAGCCCCAAGTGAAGTTTGTAAAGACTCTAGAAAAGGTTATTGACAATGTTAACCTTTAATTATGACGGAATTTAGCAATTTACCCTTTGAAAAATACACTGAGAGTCAGCAATCTGTATTCATTTACAAATACTTTATATGTTCCCAGAACAAGTTTAAACTTGTTTTATCTGCTTCCCCAACCCCTGCTGCTATTGTGCAAATTGTCACAGTGAAGTACACGGATGTGTGGCAAGATGAACTGTTTCTTAAATCGACTGTCTAAATATAAAACAAAGCAGTTGCAAAAAAAAAGAAAAAAAAAAAAAAGAAAGCATGAGCAAAAAAAGAAAGAATTATGGTAAGATAACAAAAGGAATGAATTGACATAGATGGTCTGTATTGCCCCACACTAAAAACATTTGAAGCTGGATTTAAACCTGCTCCTTAAGCTACAGTATTACACCATCCTTCAGAGCAACATTACACACATCTAGTAGTCGCAGATAAAGTGTTACTAAAGCAGAAAGAAAGATGTAGCTATGAATTGCTGATTTAAAAAATGAAGAAGTTACATGTCTGGCAAAACTTTGGCCATTTTTTGCCTGAATCTAATCTGAGGCACCCTCTGTCATATCCTTTTCAATACTTCAAACTACTGAAATCACTCTTGGCACATACCAATTATTATTGTTAAAAAGGCCATGTCTATATATTTTCTCTATATATATATATATATATATATATATATATATATATATATATATATATATATATATATATATATATATATATATATATATATATATATATATATATATATAATTATATAATTTAATCAGGCAACAAAAAAAATGAATGGTTTAATTATAAGGTAATTGCCGACTTTGTCGTTACTCATTTATTTCAGATAAAGTGACGCCAGTGAAGCAAACATCTTTATAAATCAGTGGTTTAATATCCCCTGTTATCTCGCCTCCTTTTGGTCTTAACCAAAAAGGGTCGGAGTTTATTTGGATCGAAAGGAAATGAGAGGATTTTGCTTTTATCATCATCTGCTTGTATAAAATTAGTCAGTTATTCAAATCCATAAGGTTAGCTTATTGTTCATGATCTTGTAGGCGAAACTAAGAGATGGACTAAGTAGTCCCTTAAGATGGATTAGCAAGTTTCATCTACACTGGAAAAAATGGAAATCTAGATAAGTCCTTTTTTTCTTAAAATAAGGGCATTTATCTCTTGAATTAAGGAGGCAAGTGACATACTTTGCCAATGGAACAAGACAATTTACATTTAAAATAAGAAAAAACAATTGCATTGTTTTATTTCAAGTGCGTCATATCTAATTATCTTATCTTAAGACTAAAAATACTAACTCCATTTGCAAATCATCTTATTGACCTATTCAATTTAAGGGGAAATAGACATATTTTAAGAAATGTTTGCTTATTTCTAGATCGTTTTTGCGGTGTATGCGTTGTTTTTCTGTATCTGCTTGTTCGTTCATGATCATGGGGGAGGCTGGTGTAGAGGTTGCAATTACAATAACCCATTGCTATTTTAACCCAATTACAATGAGTTAAAATGTTTCAACTCATGACTTTATCATTCAATTTGGTTTTTATGTGAAACCTGTATCAAGCCTTTGAAAGTGTACAAAATGACAGAATGCACAGTTCATACTTGTTTCTTCCTCAAATAATAGAGGCCAAAGGTGTTCTTTAAGCTCTTATACTTTATTATAGCCACTAGTGAGAAGCTAGTTAATGAAAACGTTTCAATATTTAGCATCTATAATGGTTATTACAATGAGAGGCAGGTAAAGGACAGAGAAGAAGCCTTGGGAAGCTTTCAATTTTATATTGATTGATTTATTTGCTTAAACATTTTCATCAAGCCTAGTTTCCTTTCTTTTCATCCCTTTCATCAGATTTTCATGCGTTACGGTCGACAGCGCTGGAAGCTGAAGGGGAGGATCGAAGTGAACTCCAGGCAAAGCTGGGACGGAGACGAGATGGTCTTCATGCCCCTCATCACCGATCTCATCAACATCAAGGTACTCCAGAGCAGCATGGTGGTGAAACAGAGCAGCTGCAGTCATCTCTTGCTCCCTGCGGTGGAAGATTAAAACATGTGTTTGCCTCCATCAGGTGACCGAGCTTAAGGGTCTGGCCACTCACATGCTGGTGGGCAGTGTCATCTGTGAGACCAAAGAGCTGTTTACAGCGAGGCCCCAGGTGGTAGCCGTGGACGTCAATGACCTGGGAACGATCAAACTCAACCTGGAGGTGACGTGGTAGTAAGTAGTCATTTGTAAGAACTCTCACTGTGGACCTGTGTCCATAATCAGTAAAATACTAACTAAGATGTTTATCAGCAACATATGGAAGAAATTGCTGCATAGCTGAGTTGTGGGATGCAGCCAATGTCTATTTTAAACTTTTTAGAGTCTATTACTGGACTTGCCATATGTTCACTTCATGTTGAGAACGCCCACAACGGTTACAACACTGTTAGTCTATCTAAAGGTGCCCTGCCACCTTGTGGAGAAACGATGCCATTGCAGAACATTGACAGCTCAGTGAGTTTGTTCTTTCACCCACTCAGTCCCTTCGATGTTGAAGATTTGACTCTGTCATCGGGAAACTTGAGCAAAGCTGCAGCTCTCCAGAGACGAGTATCGGTCTACAGCCAGGGTACTCCTGAGACCCCCACCTTCCAGGACAGCTCCTTTTTCGTAAGTTCAACCACTCATCTGTCCATTAGTGCCTGTTTATTAACATATTTCATCATCCTTCCACAATAACCTGTCCACATGTTTTTCTTGTTAAAACAAATTGAATCATGTTTTCATACTCGCCTTTATTTGCTGAGCCCTCTCTTCACCACTTACCCTCCGTTAAGTTCCATTTTATAACGCACTTCTGTGTAACATAATCCTATTCTTCCTCGTACCCCAAACGCCCCCACCCGTCCAATGTCCATGTGTGGACTGTGTGAAGAAGTGGCAGCCATATCCCGTCGAGCGCCAGCGCCTCTCCTTCCTCCACATGCTGCGAGAAACGCTGCTGGAGAAGCTAAGGCGCAGCCGCTCTTTTGGTGACCTGGCCTCGCTCCGGCCAAGGCCCAGATCCAGCCTTGAGGTCTATGTGAGTGTGGAGTGTGTCCTTGACTGACCAACCCTTTCCCAAAACTACAACCGTGTCTCTCTCTACCTCACTGAGTTATTTCCAACCTGGATTTGTCCAGCTCCACTCTGAGTGCTGCAGAATTGCGTGTGTGTCAGTTTGCTTGTGGATCTGCATGACTTCTTCTAGTCATCCTTACTAAGTAGCGCTGGTGAGAAATCTACATACAGTCAGTTTGTGCATTAATGTTACCTTTATTCAGGTCGGTTTTAACCTGAGATTGTTGTTGGGTTGGAACAGCAAACTGCATCACGGTCTAACCCTTCTGAACCCAAAAGGTCAGCTCCATCTAAAATGAAGGTATCCAAAAAAGTGCCATGAACAATCTGGACTCTAATCTTTTACAGCCCGAAAGATGCAGTTGTTGTGTATGTTTCTTGTTACTATCAAAGCGGAGAATTTTTGGTCTAAAACTTGTCCCTATTAAACTCAAGTTAGATTAATGTCTGCTCATCTAAACCATCCAAATGACTTTAGGTTGAGTAGGGCTGCAGCTAATGACCATTTTGCTAATCGAATAATCTGTCGATTGTTGTTTTGATTAATCAATTAATACTGGGATAGCAAAAGGCTCCTTAAAGAATATTTTAAACAGAATTTAAACCAAGTAAAACTGTACCCTTTGAGGACTTCTGAATAGTGCATATTAATAGACAAAACAGGTTTTTCATCTTGAATGCAAAATGTTTATATAGTTTTTACAATTTTGGCATAATTACTGCTTTGAGTGTGTTGGTCTTTCAGCTAAATGTAGGTTTCAGTATCTCTATACTCAAGTAAAGGTATAGTGGAGGTTTTTTCCAAGTTTTTGAAAAGACCGCCCTATCCACTTTTAAAAAAATGCACATGCACAACCCTGTACCCACTCCCGAGAGGGAACACCTATTAAATGTCGTGCATGCTCTGTTTAAAAGTTGCTGTTTGCATCGCTCATACAAGCTTACTTTCCAAAAGAAAATTTGCAATTTTTCCACTGTCAGACTCACCACCAGTAAGTGAAAATGGGGACGAGCACGTCGAACGGCCTTACGTAAACATATGACCAGAATGATTGACAATTAGGAGGACCACTTATTTTCATGATCCACGCAGAAAAAGATCCACTATACCTTAAACAATTAACCAGTTTGTTTCAACCTAATGTTGAGAGGAGAAAAAATTAAGAACTGTAGTTCTGGATTAAATGATTAAGAAGAAGTTCTACCTCAAAAAAGAAAATACAGTGAATTTGGTTAAAAGTTTTTATCAAGGAAAACCAGTTAATTGCATCGACTCATTGACCTACAAGACATCCTCCTCCTGGATGAGATTGTGGTGATGATATTCGCTTGTCATTTATTGTTGATGCTTCAGCAAATTCCTTTTGGAGATTTTTTTTTATATATATCATTTATGATGTACACTATTTTATACTTGTGTATGATAATAATTATGTGGAGATTAGAGAAAATCTGTAACATCCAATTTGTGCAATATTTGTTTGTTGTATAATCCCTCTATCCTGGAAACAAATGGTTTACATGCATCACTAGAAAGCTCAAAATCAACAGAATATAGATGCCAATGATGGTGTATGTGAATTACTCACCAACATTTTATTTTTTTTCTAATTTACTTCTCTTTGTGAGTCTGTATGACTAAATAATTTAGTCATAAAGTTTAAAGCCCTGCTTTCTTTCTGATGGTTTTTCTGCCCAGATTTCCAGCTGCCTTGTTTTATTTTGTGTTTTTGCTTTAAATGATGACTCCTTGCTTTGTGTTTCAGTCCACTTTACCAGATGACATCTTTGAGAATGGCGGCTGTGGTGTGGCTGAGTGCAAACGTCTGTCCTTCACCTTCTCTGACACCTCGGGGTCTTCTCCAAGCCCGGCCCAGAGCTTCTTCTCCCAAAGCCAATCCAACCCTGAGATCACCGTCACCCCTCCAGATACGGATTCATTGCCGACCCCCATCCTTCAGACGAGGGAGGACTCTATTGCAGAGGAGCATTTAGTGGAGGAAGAAGAAGAGGAGGAGGAGGAAGAAGAAGCGTATGAGGGGGATGAAGAGATGGGTAGCAGAGGGAGCAGGAACAGTGCCAGCCTTGCTAGTGACGAAGCAGATGTTGCAGACTCAGAGTGGGAGCGCACAGAGTCTCAGCGCAATTCCATTTCCAACTGCGGCTCAATTGCTCCGTCTCTGTGTTCGGATGGACACCTGTCCACGGTGGCGCCAGAGGACGTTTTCCTGGATCACGCTGATGAGCTGAAACCAGTGGAGCTGGACACAGAAGAGCCAGGCAACCTGACGAGGCAGCTTGTCAAGAGGCTGACGTCTTCAGAAATCGTCTCACCAGCTGGAAGCTTAGCCGAGGGTGGAGGGAGCCTCGGCTGGGCAGGAGAAGGGAGCAGGGCTTTCCTGGAACACAGCCTGGAGGAGGCCATTCACAGCCTGCTGACAAAGCTGGAGTCCCTGACCCATCGCTGCAGGGAGCTGCAAGACCTGGAGCAGGAAGTGATGCGTCTGGAGGACCTCCTCAAGGTGATAATCATGTCAAGCAGCTTGAAGGACTACAAAGGAAGTGTTAAGTGAGAAATAGCAAAGGAAGAAAGTTACTTATACCGAATATTGGCTCAAAAGTAGTCCCTCATATTATAATAAATTCACTTTGATAAAAATAGATTTTACTTTGTTTTATAAAACTTTAAAAACAACACATCTGCTGCACCTTTTTCCAACAGCTATGTTGTAAAATATCCGCTCAACATTTCTCCTCAGTGCCGTCTGCCGGGTCACAGGAGTCGGTCGTCCAGCCTCAGCCTGACTGTGGAGAGCGCCTTGGAGAGTTTCGACTTCCTCAACACGTCTGACTTTGATGACGAGGATACCGGAGACGACAACACAGGCATCTGCAGTCCCCCTCAAAAGTCTCCACCTTTGGATGCCGTCACAGAAAGCATTGAGTGAGTTCGTGGATAAAGGAAATTTATTTATTTATTTATTTTTTTTTTTAGTTCAATTTCTGTCATTTTCTTTCTCTCATTTAGAATGAGAAAAGATTTGAAATAATTAGAGATAATAGGTTTTGAAATGGAGATTTTGTTCAGATTTTTTGAATGTTTTCTTCTTCAATGATTGTTGGAAAACCTGAAGGAACCATCTTTGAATTGAATCATGTAAAAGTATAACTTTTATGTTAACATGCTGCCACCTTGTGGTCTCTGTTGGTCTGTGCTGGCTAGAAGCCAACACTCTGAGGCCAGAGGACACCTGAGCGAAGCCCTTACAGAGGACACTGGGGTTGGAAACAGCGTGGCAGGGAGTCCGATGCCACTCACCACTGGAAACGAAAACCTGGATGTGGCCATCGTTATCCACCTTCAGTACTGCATTCACCTCATCCAGGTAGATCTCCGCTGCCTTCTTCCATCACAGACTGTAGTTTACCTTATTTATTAAAGTTTAACACCATAAATTGTCTTGCAGCTGTTGACCAGTGGGGTGGGTATCTGGCAGCGCCGCAGTGTTCTCCTAAAACTATCCAGGGAGACACAGCTGCTGGAGGAGCTTGCAGAGATCAACATGGACCGGCTAGGAACAGCCACCTCTGCTGCTGATGGTACAAGTGGGCAAATTAAAATCCAGAGGGGAATTTCTCATTGAAATGTCGCCTTTTATAGTCTCAACTCATTCTTTTTCCAGTTCTCCCGAGCCTCACGGAGCGCCCCCAGCTGATGACTGTGTGGTCAGAGTGTAGCGGCTCTGCTGGGCTCTTCCACACCACGCTAGACTGTGTCTTCAAACACATGAACCAGCGCTACGCACCATTGCTGCAGGAGAGACACCCACACAGCGCTGACACAGGTTGGCCCTTTGCTTACGAAGCAGCAACAGCTTATCTTGTGCAAACAGAAGCTGCTTCAGTGGCTGATCTGTCTTAAAAAAAAGACATAAAATTTAAACAGAAGGCTACTTAAATGCCCTATTTCCCTGATTTTCCAGTTGCCTTGAAATGGATTCCCAATTTTAACATAGATAGATAGATAGATAGATAGATAGATAGATAGATAGATAGATAGATAGATAGATAGATAGATAGATAGATAGATAGATAGATAGATAGATAGATAGATAGATAGATAGATAGATGAATCAATTAATCTGATGGTGATTAATCGATTATTGAAATAATTTTCCACTAATTTTGTAATCGATTAATCAGAGTATGGTATATAATATATATATTATAATATATAATAAATAATATATCATATCTAATATAAGTATATTAATTGGAGTAAAGAGACTGAAATATGCCTTTAACTGACAGAACAACCCACTTAGAGCAGTAATTCTACCAAGATTGCTTCCTCGATATTACAGATTTTTTTGTCACTTTGCTCAGTTTATTCTGTCTGTTTAATCTTATTTTTAAAGAAAGGTGCTCTATTTGTTGAGACTTGAAAACAGATGAAGTTATATGAGCTTAAGTTAATTTTTCTTACAGCAGATGAGAATGCCCTTTATGCAAAAACTTGTTGGGATAAGATAAGGCATCATACAATAAGTACGGTACATTTATTAAAGGAAATTTGCTCAAATCTTGACCTTTCTGAATTTTAAGTTAAGGAGTTTTCCCTGACCCAGTTATGCAATAAATATTAAAGATTTTAACAAAAGAAAAAATAGATATATGAAAAATATGTCTAAAAATTATAAGTTGGTTATTTAAGTTGATATTGAGAAATGTGTGAACCACTTAAAATCATGGTACACTCAGCAGAACTGGAAATATTGTAAGCAGTTGTTGTTTGTGGTTGTCGTAACGCTGGGCCCCCTCTGCCTGCTACCAGCTGTGATTACAGGATCAGTAGGAGGGAAGTACAGTCTGTTCCTATGACTACTACCCTTTACAGTATTTCAAGCAATAGGATATTACTTACCATGTGGAGGTAAAAGGAATCGTTCCAATCTGTGTTCATATGGGACTTTTCCAGGTAGTATGAAAGAGTCCTATACGTTTACAGATCCAGTGAACACATATTGGTGCACAGCTCTCAGTCAAGGCTTTCTATGCAGTTACATGGTTTGTAAGAAAGAAGCTTCATGTTTTCAACAACTGTTTTTCAAAGCATGCAACTTGAATGAATCAAATAGAATGGCCCCTTAGGGATCCGAGCATATTCATGTCAGATTTTTAATCAGTTGTTCTAACCATATATTTCTCACTCACTGTATTTTTCTTTTCTTTAGTGATAACAATGGTCGTGGGTGAGATGGTGGACAGGAGCGACCTGGCTGCTGCACATGTCCCATCGGCTGCTGCGTTATCCCGGGACGTCCTGACTGTGTTTCAGTTCCATACCTATGTCTTACAGCACAATGTTCAGGACATGGAGGTTCACCTGTTGCACTTGGCCAGAGAAAGTAAGTAGCTGCATGGACTTCAGGGTCCATTTTTAAAGACATTTTATCCTTTACATTCTGGTTTTAGAACTCATCTATTGGCCTTTTTATTTTTTACAGGTAATTACTAAATGAACATCTAATGAATCAGGATTTCAGAGTCTTTTTTTCCCAATAAAACTTTTACTTTGCAATAAAAACAACAACAAAATAATTAAAATAAGACGTATTAACTGATAATTCCGTAATGATAATCAATCCTCATCTCTAGTTTAAAAGAAACAAGATAGTTTATATGCGAGTGCATGTGAGAGAAATCCTAAAAAAAGCTGCAAAAAAAAAGAAAATCCTGAAATGCTATTTATTAACCATATGTTAAATCTATGCTTTCATTTGTCCAAAGAGGGCTTTGCAGAGGCCCTGTGCAGTGGGGATCACTCTAGATGTCTAACACAACTGGAGGAGGTGGCCTGGTCAACCCTTTGGCCTCGAAGCAGCACATTGAGGGCCCTCGCCTCCCTGCTCACCTCAGAGGAACCCCAGGTCAACAAAGCAGCATCCGACTACCTCTCCTCCGCAGCCTCAGACAGACACTTCAGAGCCAGGGTGAGCAGTGCTGACAATAGACCAGGTTTCCCAGCATGTGAAAACAGAGCGGCCTTTGAATGTTGTCTCGTTTGTAGGCAGTGGAGTACTACACCCAGGCGCTGTCGGAGGCTGGAGTCCAGAGCCAGAGGGCGGCCTGCTCTGCTCTCAGCTGCCTTCAGGTCTGAGTCCGATCGCTGTATTTTTAATCCTTTATCATAATATCTGACAACAGTTTTCCATTTTGGATTTGAGGAAAGGATTCATGAAACCTGATTTATTTGTGTCTGAAGGCAGTGGAAAGCCTGAAAGCAGTCATAGCTCTGTGTGATTCAGCTGATGAGGAGCTGCGTCATGTGGCCATAGAGACCCTGCTCACATTTGGTGAGTACTGTTCTACATTCATTAATCATTTCTTACCCTGCATATTCACAAATCAGGGGTTATGAGTTCAGTTCTTATTATCTGATTAACCTTAAATACTTAAACTATTGCATTCTTGGACTCAAAATTATCACATCATACAAAATTACAGGACAGCCAAAGATTAATTTATTCCACATTTCTAAATGCTGGATTTTATGTTGTTTATTTCCTGTATTTATCTGTTATCTAAACTGGACATCATGCACCACAGGTATATTTGTATATAAAGGTTTTACTTTATCTGTGAATATATTGTTCTCAAACATGCTTGGATAACAGAAACTGACCTCTAAAAAAAACTATTTAGTAATTGTTAGTAAGACTGCAAATTAAAACACCTTTTATGCAGATTAGTTAAAATCTTTGACTTGTTCTGTTGACACATGATAGAATGACCTGAGGAGAAGTTAATGTTGCAAATATCAGTGGAAATGAAGGTGGATGTAGGTATAGTTAATGAATCTCACCAAGAAAAATATATTTATTTACATGAGGTCCTGGATGTAAAGAAGCTGCTATTGATTTGTAATGTTTTTAATAGACGTGTCGATACAAATTCAAATAAAATAGGGCTGTTTGATCTTCTAATGTTTAAACAAAATTAAATCCAAACCCATTCTTTTATTCCTATATACGTTGCAGGGGGCTCTGCATTTCTGTAATATGTGTTTTTTAAACTAATATTAATAATTTAGAACATATTAATATAGAAAAAAGGCTGATGCGCTTGGATAGGAATGAGTATAAAAAGTATCATTACATTTTTTGTTCAAATTCTGGTGGGTTTTTAATTCATTTTTAAAGATTAAAAATCAATAAATCCAACCTAATTTAAAAAATGTTCAATGCCTGTTTGATCTGTGATGGAGAGTAATAGCTTGGTGTCAAATATTTGAAATTGAGAAGTTAAAACCCTCATCAACCTTATCATCAGACAGAAGCAGATTTTTTTTCCTTCCTACTGACTTCCTTCTACCAAACTTTGCACTAATATGCATGGATACAGCACCACGTCTTATAGTTCGCATTGACTTTTTGTAGCCTATGCTTAATTCATAATGATTAAAATGAAGGGAAATATCTGAAATGTATCTTACTGTGTGTAAAGAGTCTACATGAGTCAATATTTTATACTGAAATATCAAAATGCAAGTTTTTAAATGTACTAAGGTCTCTGCTAATATACTTGGGCTTATAGGGGTGTAAATCACATCCATCATGGCGATTCGATTCAGTATCGATTTCTTGACCCCACGATTCGATTATTTTTTAATACTCAAGAATACACCACGATGCGATTCGATTAATTGGTTAATTTTTTTTTTTTTTTTTTTTTTTTTTAACACCTTACAGGCTAAACAAAGTTTAAAGTTTGAAATAAATCAATGAAAGCTGTAATATCATTATGCATTTTTTTTTTTTTTTTTTTTTTTTTTAGAAACAACAGCAAATAACAGAAGTAGAAAAGTTGTATCAAAAAATACTGCACAAAATCAGTGCAATGCAATACCTCGGCAAATGGATAAAAATAGACCGGAGGGGGAAAGAAAAAAAAAAAAAAACATAAATCGATTCTCTTGCGGACGTGTCGATGCATCGGATCGTCGGCTGTTGGATCGATGCATCGATACAAAACCATTATTATTTACACCCCTATGGGCTTACACAGGTCATGAATACATTTTTTTCTTATATTCTGACCTGAAGCTGAAATTTTCACTGTTTATCTCTTTGCCATCACATAAAACCTCCTTGAACTGCTGTGTTTATATAAAACCCTCATTGCTCCTGCAGGTGAGGAGGGGCGGCTGGCGTATGAGCAGCTGGACACAGTGGTTGGGAATATGATACGCCTGGGCACACGGAGAGGCAACGCCGTCACCACCGCCTTCTGAGCCACCTTCGAATCCCAGCCCTGAGGAGCTCAGACGCTCAGCGCTAAGCACGCAATGCACACCTACCTGAGCTGCTCTGCTTGATCATCTGAGGACAGGAAGTGGATTCTTGTTTGGAATTGCCTCTTGAAAGAACTAACACCAAACAGACAGTTTTAACACACAACCTGTACCCCTCCTTCATCCAGACTGGGACTCTTTTTACTCTATTAAGAGACACACACTCCTCCATATTTTCCTTGCTTTCTGAGCCAGACAGGGTAGTCGGTGTGAACTGGAAGCAGAGTTGGAACTTGACTGGACCCCAAGCTATTATCACCGCTGCTGCACAGACTGTGCATATATTCCTGCAAAGCATCATCCCCTTAGAAACAAGCACACACTTATTATCAAGGAATCTGTTTATAGCTACAGACCGATATGTCTCTTAATATTTAGTGACATCTTTTTTTTATATAATTATGGCGGCTTGTTTTAGTTGGTGGTTCTGCATTGTGCTTTCAGAGGATTGCACCATTAAGCTTGTAAATAGGCAGCAGCCTATAGAGAATGCTTGTTTTATGGGAGTGGGTGATGTCAGAAAGCTGTTTTAAAGCCTTCTTGAGATAAAAGCAGATACCTATGAAAAGCAGATGCCTACTGTTCCACTTGCTCTGCAGTTTTACGCCCGAGCCTTCTTATGCTTGTAGATTAACGTGCAATCTTTGTTTTGTATATATGTGATTTTTGTTCATAATTTTGTTTTTTTGCACCCGGTTCAAGGCGAGAAGCCCGTTGGATAATGTCAGCTTCAACCACATGAGCCTTGGTGAGATCTTGCTGGCAAATTCCTAAAGGTATTTTAGGTATTTTATTTTTTCTTTGTAAATGTAATGTTCCTGCCAGATCAGGGGCAGGTGCAAGATGATAAATCTGGACAGGGATCACTAGAGAACAAATGCTTTAGGATCTGATGAAGAAGATATGACCTGAGTGTTATTGTAGCCTTGTTTATGGCTAGCTGCACATTTTCTGATTTTAATATGAACCAGCTTAACGAAATGCCTTGTTTTTCCACATCCTTAAACTGACCTGGGTAAGGGTCTACAGCTGCAGCTCAATAAATTAGAAATTTCTTTGAACATTTGTCGTAGAAGTTTATTTTTGCTCATTTTGACAATTAAGACTTATATTGGTCGTAATTCTCCAAAAAATTAAGCTTCTTAGACCATTGGAAAAATCGTACATAAGACCAAGAAAAGTAGAGTTTTAAATTGGTGCTTTAGGGTAGCTTGGTAGAATGTCCATTCACTGCACATCAGCGCTCCCTTTGCTTTTATTTAAACTGTTGCATGGAGCATAAATGCCTGGTTGCTTTAATAGCAGCAATCTGCATTACTGGGCCTCTCTTTTAATAATAAAACATATTTCCTCTGAGATTAGAGTCAGGAAAGCTTGTTTTCCAATTGTGTATAGCATAAATCAGCATTTCCACAAAGCGTCTCAGCAAAAGCAAATTGTTTTTTTTTTATGCAACACTTGTTCCTTTTACTAAACTTTCCAGTATTATGCATGGATACAACCCCCTGTAGACAGACATCTTTTTTCATTGACATTTCTGTGTTGTTTTTTTTGTGAAAATCGTCTCTGACTGTCTGCACAACGTGTCTGCATAATTTTCCCATCGCTTGTTAGGTTGTAATTTGGCCTTTTATAATTCATATGTATAAAGTATTTTTTCTCTGAGAGGCTGAATTTAAGGCTTTAATCAGCTGTATGCAGATATGATCAAAATGAACATACATCACTATGGTGAGTTTACACAAGGGTGACTTTTTAAATTTGAAGTATTCAAATAAATTAGCTTTTGATGTTCTAATTTATTGAGTTGCACTTGTAATGCCTGCTTGCATCATGTTAACTGTACTACTGAGTCATGTGCTAATAATGTACTGGGACAAAAACATATTAGAACCCATTTCCTATTTATTTACTACTTGTTATTCTACTCTCTTACTGTAGTAGTGCAGGAAAAAAAGTTTTGTGAAATATTTGCATATTTATGTTTTTTTCCAGAGCTAATATTTGAACTATTGACCTCAATGTTTTTTTATGGTCTTGTAAAGTGATGCTTAATTTTAATTGGAGTTTATTTTGTAAGAAATATGATTGATTTGCTAAAATAGTATCTTTTCTTCATTGAAGTGTCACAGAAATGTTGAGACTCCTATATATTTATAAATGTTACTTTATTAGCTAGAGGTTTACTGTAACCAAAGGATATTTGATTATAATTTTGACCTTTCCACAAAAAGAGCTAATCCAATAGAATGTATTTTCAATAAAACATTTGCATTAAGGCCAGAACTTTGATCTAAAATGAAAAGCACAACAAACTGTAACCCTGAATAGATGGATCTTTAGATTTGATGTAACTTCCTGATCGACCTTAAAGCCATATTGATGAATTTTCTTATTCATTGTATTTTTTTTCTGTATTATCTGTAAATGTGTGAACTGTTACTAAAATACCATCATGTTTTTCTATACCCGTTTTGCAAAATACTGTCCAAATCTGAAGCAATTTTTATTTCTTCTTGTGCATATATCAGTACAGTATTTTTTAACCTAGTATCTAAATTAACCCACTTGTCTGTATATAGCATTTTCCTTTTTATGAACTTGCAGTTGACCAGTGTTTATAATTAGTGGGCCATGTGAATCCTAAGCACTGATAAGTACAAGCAAGCAAGTGTGCACATGTGGAGTTATTTAGTTTTAACACTTTGCTGAAATTGAAATGTATGTGGTCCATAGCTTCAACACTGATCCATCTACTAATCTGTTGTAGTCAGCAGTATTTCCTGTGCTCCAATATTGTAATAAAGTATATTTTTGAATATTTCTATATTGTTAATCAGGAGCTGGTCAAAATGGTGCAAACAAGTGTTTGCAGTTAAAAGAAAATCCTTTCAGTGTCCAGCTCAGATGCTTAGTAGGGAAACGGGTTCGGCTGCGCAAAAAAACTTAATGGCCTAAATTATGCAGACTGGACCAAAAAATTCTACAATGTAGAAAAATTACAAAATTGCCAGGTAAAACATTGAATCGGCGACACAGGCTGGCTTAGAACTTTTTCATATGAGACTGAGATTTTCCTTTTCCCACCTCCCCCCTTAAAATTTAACATGCACTTTTCTGTTCAGTCTCAAATTGAAGCTCAGGTTTTTTAAACCAGTTGGAAGGGAAAGATTTGCTAGCATCAGAATCTTGTGCTAGCAAATCTATTCAAATTTAATTTGCCGTTTATGACCTGCAAAATCTGGATGCTTTCTTACCAAATCACTCCTTTGGCTTTCACATTTCAGGGATTGACTGATTTGTGCAGTATATAATTAAGCTCCAAAGGAGTGAGCTGAAGTGTAAAACGCTTACCCCTTTAATTTTGTTATGTATACTCTTTGGTTATAACCAAAGATTTAGCTATATTTTAATGTCAGGCCAACAGTGCAAGCAGGTAGATCTGTGCATCAAAAGACAGTCATACCCAGTCATTAAAAAGCTTGACCCATTAGATACCCTTTTTAATCATCTCTAAAAGTTTTTGAAGGGGTTCCATCGAATTGAAGTTAAACCCATTTCAACACCATCTTGCTCTACATAGTGAGGACCATGCATGGACTCATTTTAACACTAGTCACACCTTTCTAAAAAGATTTGCAAGGGGAACTGAGGACCAACAAAAGGGCCTCAGTTTGATAGTCAAGTCAGAAATACAGAACTCACTGATGCCAGGACAAAAGCAAACACTTTATGTAAAGAGCTTCAAAAGGGACACAAGCCAGAATCAGAGTATCATTTAAAACCTTTATTGTACAGATAATGTACAAAATCAATTATAGCAGCTTGAAAAACTGGCTCCAATAATGACCAGATCAAAAATTTTAATATCAGGTTATGTAAAAGCATTTCAAGACTTCAGGGCTTCTCTTCTGTGAAAGCTGCCCAGCAGTCAGTGAAACTAACAACCAATTAACTGACTAAACACCCCCACCCAAGTTAGTCTGGATGTTGCGGTTAAAAAATAACCCCCCCACCCCACAGGGAAGAAAAAAATAAAAAATATTCAGAACATTTTAAAGAAGTCCACTGGATGTTAAATTAAGGAGTGCAAAAAAAAAAAAAAAAAAAAAGCCACCAATGAAAAGCTTGTCAAATTATGAAAAGTTTGTCTCCTTCAGTCTTTTTAATCCTGATCTTCTGCTTCTTCAAGGTCTGATGTCTCCCCAGCACTGTAGTCCGCTTCATCTTGCTCATAGGCATTCACATCCTCTTCTTCCACACCAAGAGCAATGTCCTTTATTTCTTCCAGGTTTTCTGGGCACTTCCCCGTCAGCCTCTATAAAATAGAAGATGCATGTTATGTGTAGCAAGACACTGCGCCCTCACACAATGAAAATACCTCAACCCTTATGACAGGCATCCCCAAAGTCGGTCCTCGAGGGCCGCTGTCCTGCAGGTTTTAGAGGTTTCCTTTTTTTAGCACAGCTGATTATGATGACTGAAGTCGAGCAACAGCCTGTAAATCAGCTTTCAATTAAAATCAGCTGTGCTGGAGCAAGGAAATCTCTAAAACCTGCCGGACAGCGGCCCTTGAGGACCGACTTTGGGGATGCCTGCCTTATGGGATAGTGCACGAATAAAAATCTGTCATATGTCCCAATTTACAAATTAATTTGTAGCTCTCCATCTGATTGTATAAACAAAAAGGTGTGCAGTAACAAGTCTAAGGATAGTTTTATACATCCAACTTTTTCCCCTCAGATTTCCTACTGCCAACTTGTAGCAGAAAGGCTGCACACTTCTGCAAGAGTCCCCTGGTGTTCAGCATAATTTACACTAGAAGTTTCCTCTACACAATCTCAAAAATGAAGTGCAAGAGTACAAACCTCAATCATGTCAGCCATGTACTGCACATGTTGTGCCAGCTCCTGCAGCTCTTCGTTTTCAGACTGAAGCTTGCTAATCTGTTCATCTCTGGCCTCAATGTCTTTGTGCAACTGGTTTCAAGAGAAAGACATTTTTGCAAAGCACAGGATAAGTTTACTGAATTAAGTTTTAAAAGCACTGCAACAAAGTTTTAGTCTTACAAGACTGAACATTAGACAAGAGTATGAGGTGGTACAAACTCCCAACTAATGATTGAATAAGTTTACTGCCATCTGGACTGGTTCCCTCCCAGGGTCAAGTCAGAGTGTGGGAACATTCAGAAAGCTAAACATTATCTGCAACCTTGTGATCAACTCACCTTCTCATTCTCCTGTAGGACATTGTACAGAGCCTTTCGCCGTTCCTCTGCCACCTCCTTCCAGTAAGAAGAAGGTGGAGTTTCTAAAAGTTCAGAGATCAGTGTATTTTTAAAAGGACTTCGAAATGTACAACATTTACAGAAGTGATCATAAATGTACCTTTGACCATAAGCTCATATGCTTCATTGGACAGGCCATCTGGCAAACAATCAGCTTCTTCTGTTTGTGTGGATTTGACTTCTACTTTAACCCTCTTAAGACCTCTAGACTGGTCCAGTATAAAGTGTTTCCGCTTAGAAATAGCCTTCCCCGTCTGAAATAGAAGAGCCCAGTTAGAACTGTAATCAGAAAGTACAATAGAAAAACCCTTTATTTTAAATAATATTTACGGTCGCAGAGCATACCTGAAGAGATTTAAAACTTGTGTTGACTGCTGAAGGCTGGATGACCTGCAGGCTTTGCCTCGATTGCCCAACTGCCCTTTGAGATGGTGCAAAAAAGCTCTGGAAGGCAAATTTACCATTAGAGCTCCAGCAATCAAATCCACAAATTCTTGCAACTTCATGCTGAAACTTTCATATTAAATCGTTAAATATTAGACTTATGGTGCAATGTTTAGTACATTAATGCAAGCCACAGCATATACATCAAGTTTAATAAATGGTTTGATTTCAACTATTTAGTCATTTTATTATATTCCAAACCAATTTACAGAAAAGGCTGCAGCACATTTGTGAGAATCATTGTTCATATAAATATCACAATAAGAACTCCTGAAATGCCAATTTACAGTTCAGCCAAAAAGTTAAATTCAAGGCAGCAAATGCTTGTCAGAGGAAAGCATTTGGTGAAGCTTTAATTTTCAGAAATTCACGTCACCTGGTAAGATGCCCTAGTTAAAATTTCACCAAAGGAAGGTGTTAGAGACCTCTTCTAATAAAAACAGCTGCCACATGCTCAAGGGCAGGGCAAGGAGTCGTGGGAAAGTTCCTCTTAGATGCCCATTAAAGAGCAACCGCTCAGTTAATGTTTGGCTAAACCTAAACAGGACCATTGTTTTAGGACATAATCTAATCTTCTAGAGATTTTAAACAATCCGAGAGCCTGAAGTAAGACCTGTAATCATTTAAAGAGGACACGTGTTTCTAATGCTCATTTGTTACAACTCCATCCCTCATACTTTATTTATAAACTTTACAGCTGGGTTGTAGAACTAATAAGTACACCCATACCCACGTCATTTCAACAATATGACCGATGTGCAGTTTAGCTTCAGATGTAATAAAACTCCCCTTTTTATAAAGTCAATCGGGGTTTTACCCAAGCCAACTCTGAAGTAATTTGATAATAATGAATATAAAAATTCTTAACCCCCCGCCCAAGATGAAATGCTTCTGAATTACCTTTATGTTCTCAATGGACCTCTGCTGCTTCAAGCCTCCAGTCGAATTCATTTTCTTTCCGAAATCCTAATAAGTTAAACAAGTCACAAATTCAAACGCTCATTCTTTTAAATAAAACCAAAAATGGTCTAGCTAAGAGTAAAATTCGATTTTGGTTAACTAAATTGGAATACCAACAAAAAAAGGAGAACGCACTGCCTGCTAAAAACAAGCTAATTCAATGACTGTGCTAACGTTAGCGCTACTCGTCAATATATATACACATTTCATTTATCCCTGGGGACCACCATGCTGGGTAACGTGTCATTTTATATCCAAGTTAAATTCAAAAGCTCCATTATTGTAACCGTGACACTCACCTTTGAACAATCTTTTCAAAACTCCTCGCTAGGATTGTTTTTTTTTTTTTTCTTTTCCAACTGAAGAATCTCGCGCCAGGGTCTTAAATACGCACACCAAGTCACGTGTAAAACAACCAATCACTGTGGAGAATGTTACGCCCCTCTTTTCTCCTTCAAAGGAGATACTCACGCGAGAGGCGCAGAATGGAATTACATCTCCGTCCAGTTGATGGCGGTAATGCACACAGGATGCAAACTGCCAGAAAACTCAATAGAAGAAGAAGAAGAAGAGGCGCAGAATGGATTCCCTGTGTACGGGAATTGCCCTGCCATATTATGAGTGGCAAAAGCTGTATCAATCTTTCCGAACTGACTCTTTGTTAATAAAATGTCTCATTAACGGAGACTCGGTTAGTGGGAAAGCTCTGTATTTTCGATCAATTGGGGATACCCAGTGCTTCACAGAGGAGTTGTTTCAGGGGCAAACCTGCCACACACAATATGGCGGACGGCGCGTATATTTTTTTTTTATGCATCAACGTCGTGTCAAGTCACGTGTCAACTTTGTACTTCTAAATGTTTTTTTTAATTTAATAAATGTCCTTAAGCAAACGAAATTTATATAAAAAATATAAGATTTATTAACTTAATTATTATAATTTTTGTATGTATTTTTTTTTGTGGGAGAATCCCGATGCACACTCCATTCCAGTAGATAGCGGTAATGAGCAAATAAGTTGCATGCAGGTGCATGGCGCGTGTTTTGAAGCTGCTTATGGAGAAATGTCTTGGGCCGTGAGTAGTGAGGAAACAGGAAGCGATTCTTGTGGGATGGAAGAGGGAAATAGTGACAATGAAGGGTGGAAGATAGCAACATCAAAAAATGAGAAAAAGCGGAAAAAACAGAGATCAGTTCAAGGGGAATCTAGTTCAGAACAATCCAGTGATGATCATTCCATACATTCCACAGCACAACAAAATGAATTCAAAGTCATATTCAAAGTCGTTAATCAGGCAGACTCTTTTACAAATTGGAATCCGGTTCACTTAACAAAAACCATCAATAAACTTGTCGGAGAAGTCAGAGGTGCCAGAATTCTGTACAGTGGAGACCTGCTAATTAACTGCAGAGACAGCGCCCAGCAAGGCAAAGCAATACGGATCAACAAAATTGACGGGATAAGAGTTCAGTGCAGCCTAATGGAGAACAAAAAGATCAGCAGGGGAGTCATTGGAGGAGTTCCTCTAAAAATTTCTGAAAAAGAGATTCTGGAAAACATAAGCGGTGCAAAAGTAAAAGAAGTAAAACGGTTAAAAACAACAAGAAACGGAGAAAGATCTGACAGTTTATCAGTGCTAATTAAATTTGAGGAAGAGCAATTACCAAGCAAAGTATTCATCGGTTACATAAGCTATAATGTCAAAATCTACAATCCTCCACCATTGAGATGTTTCAAATGCCAAAAATTCGGTCACATTGCAGCAGTTTGTAAAGGGAAACAGAGGTGTGGAAGGTGTGCAGGAGAACACGAATATGGTAAATGTGGAAAAGAAGCTATAATAAAATGCTGTAATTGTGGTGGAGAACATACTGCTGCTTATCGCGGCTGTGAAGCAAGCAAAAGGTCTGAGGAAATTAAAAAAATGAAATTTGAGCTCGGAATAACCTACGCTGAAGCTGCAAAAAGGATCCCATCTCAGTCAGAAAAACCCAAACCTACAGTTCAACACACGGCAAATTCCAAACCTCTAGAGAATCAAAAAATTGATGAAGACTCACTTATTGTTAAAAAGACAAATTTTGTTCTTTTCATGGTAGAAGTAATTAATTGTACTGCACAGACAACAAAAAAAACGGAAAAAATCAAAATAATAGTGAAGGCTGCAGAAAAATATCTGGACATTAAAGATTTGAACTGGGAGATGGTTGGAAGTATGATGGGAGGACCGATGGGACCATCAGAAACTGGCAGAGTTAAGATGACCTAGAGTAAATTAAAAATTATATGGGCAAATGTGATTTAGTATTATGTTGGTTTAAGTTACACAGGTTTTTTTTTTTTTTTTTTTTTTTTTTTTTGGGGGGGGGGGGGGGTGAATCGTTTTCTGTTTTCTTGCTTTACTCCATATCAGTTGGTGGCGGTAATGCACAATTCACAAGTCTGCCAACCGCCATAAAACCCCATAAGAAGAAGAAGAAGTTGCATGCATAACCGCCATGAAAAAAAAGAAGAAGAGGAAGTCACGCGTCATATTAGTACTGGGTTATTTGTTACTGCCTGAGCGGCCATTTTAAGGGGGAAGGCAGAGGAGCCGTCGGGTGCTAATGTGCTGCTATTAGCCGCCCTACATACACACAAAGAAAGCGAACGGGGACTGCACGTCGTTAAATATGGGCCCTCCAGGAGACAGAACACACCACACATCGACTGATAGAACGGGGGATCTCCGCTGGATGGTCGATTTATCTTGACATGGCATGCGGCGGGGCGAGCCGGAGGTTGTGACGACTGAAGAAAAGAAGAGAAAGCACTAGCTCGACGCGTCAGACGTCGACAGAGAGGGGGGCCGAGAGATTTTGTTTAGCTAACGTTTGTATCGCAGCTCAGCGTTCACTTTTAACATATTACCAACCGATTCATGTGTCAACATCGTTGACATAATTTGAATACTATGGAGCTGAAATAGTGAGCGCAAACAAAAACGGCTACAGAGGAACCCTGAGTCAGTCTTTAAATAATAACAGTGAGCAAGACAATGTAAGAAAGGCGTGGTAAAAATGACTGACCACACATAAAGAGCCTCAGTTAAGCCAGTCTGTCTTAAAAGAAGATGTAGCTTTAATCACAGGTTCACTACTAGTTAGTGTCAGAATGAATACCTAGGTTGACTTGCTTGCTAGCTAGCTAGCAGACCTTAGCCAGTAAGCTAAAAATAACGCCCGCATCATGACTATCAGCTGTGGCAGCAGCACGAGCCCAGGGCCGGATGAGTGACGGCATAAGTTCAGGAAATGTCGGTTTACTTTCGCTGTAGTCTTCGATGTTGCCGGGTGCCTGGATCTGTCGGCATCTGTGTCTACCTGCCATGTTCGTCTGCATCCCCAGTCCGCCTGTGACACGCTTATAACGGTCTGTGTTCAGAGAAACAAAACAAAAAAAACCGCAGCCATGGATCAGGGATTCTGAGATGACCCAGTTAACAGAATATCGCTGTAGTTCACAATCTCACTAGCACAAAGAACATAAAACAAGGAAAGTCACCAATATGCGTTTTGTTTAGTAGCAGACTCTATTAGTCTAGGTTAACATTTGTAAAAGAGAGCCACATTTAAGTTGCTGTTTTCTTAAAATCTGTTGTGTTCATTTTCAGTGGCAGTTAAAAAAACAACAGCTAATTTGGCTGGAAAGCCACATCTTAAAACATGGGGTTTTGATTAGGTATCAATGTGATGGAGTCTTAGTCTGTTGACCATTCCTTGCCTCAAAACTGCCCTTTTTGTTTTTGAAAACTACCACATATTGACATGACGTAGTTTAATCTCTGATTTGTTGGTCTTTTAAGTTCATAGCTGGAGGTTAGAAGATATAGTTTTGATGCATTGTCAGCTCCACCCTTAAACGCGTACAAAAAAAAAGAACTAGTGTCACTAAAGTATACTACAAAAGAGGAATAGACACTGCCAACAAAATCTAACCATGGGGGACCCAACGTCAAGAAGAAACCAAACAAGAAACCGTCTTCGAGCTCAGCTTCGAAAGAAAAGGGAATCTTTGGCTGATCAGTTTGACTTTAAGATCTATATAGCCTTCGTTTTCAAGGAAAAGGTTTGTCAACACTTTGGCATTAGTCCATGGTGTTTAGACCGGAGATGCACCAGTCAATTGGCCAGAAATAAAAATCAGCTGATTTGTATTTTTTAATAACACTGGAAATTGATGGAAACGTAATTAGTTTCAGTGTGTTCCAGGACATGTACATGCAAGAAAAAATTTATAATTGTATTCTTTTCCTTTTTTTGGTTCACGTGTGATTCCTAGTTTGATTCCTCCATTACCAATTGCCCTTACCCCCTTGGGTCCTCCATTCTTGTCTTGTCTTTCATCCCTCCTTGAATTGGCAAGTCTGACCTAAAAAAAAAAAAAGTTGGAGAGAAAGCTATTAATCCATAAAATCTCTACTGGTGCATCTCCAGAATATCTCCCCAAAGTTCCTCCTGTGCAAACAAAACCAAAAAAACCCAGCTAAAATTAGCTTGCATTTTTTTTTTCACAGAAGAAGAAGTCTGCACTTTTTGAGGTAGCTGAAGTGGTGCCTGTGATGACCAACAACTATGAAGAAAACATCCTGCGGGGCGTTCGCAATTCAAGCTACTCCCTGGAGAGTTCGATAGAGCTGCTTCAAAAAGATGTCGTGCAACTGCACGCCCCAAGATACCAGTCAATGCGAAGGGTAAGACTCAACTATTATAATCAAAGTCCCCATTAATGGTTTAACCAAAAATACAGTTGCTACAACATTTACTACTACTTCTTTTTTTTTTTTAGGATGTGATTGGTTGCACACAAGAAATGGATTTTATCCTTTGGCCACGCAATGATATTGAGAAGATTGTATGTCTGCTGTTCTCCAGATGGAAAGGGGCTGACGATGAGCCCTTCAGGCCTGTGCAGGTCTGACCTTTGTTTCTATGCAAATACATCTCACCTAAATAAAAAATGCACCTCCTCACATTTTTGTAAATATTGAATTCTGTCTTTGTGTGACAAATCTGAAAATATGACACTAAAAACAATGTAGGTAGTGTATAGCTTGTTAAACTTTAAATGGTTTGCACTCTCAAAATAACTCAACACACAGCTATTGCTGTCTAACCCACAGGCAACTAAAGACTCGTTAGTGTTGATATAAAAAGAAGAGCCTAAACAATAAGGGATTTTTTAAGGCTAATATCAGTTTTGGGGCTTTTAATAAAACAATATCCGATATATTGGCGAAAATAGAACTATAGAATTAAAATATGCAACTTTTATTTGAACAGTGTCACCATAAGACTATAAATAAGATTAATTTATGTGGTGCTGATTTGGATATTTCCTGAAATCTGTGTTATGGGTTTTTTTTCTCCTTACTGGTGCTGGAACCCTGACAAACTTTAACACTGCAGATTCTGCATCCAACAGCTGTTACATCCTTCATGAAGTGGCTCCACACCTGACTGTTTCCCTCTCACTGGGAAATGTAAATATATACGTTTAGTGTTATTTGCTAATTAGATTTCAATTCTACAGATGAGCATTTGAAAATAAAAACAAGTGCCTGAATACAGTTTATAGTAATAACACACAGGCTAATGGGAGGTGTTTTGTATCTTATTCTTTCACAAAAACACCACAGAAATATAACTTTGTCATATTTACAAGTAACTGAAAAGTTCCCTCCTCAACTCAACAGAAGCGACTAAACTAGATTTAAGTAGCCATGCTGCAGGTTTTTAACTATCCAAACAGGATTACAATTAAGACAGTAGTTTGAGCCTTTAAAAATGTGTTTAATTAAAAAGTTTACTTCTAAATTTATTTGCCCCAGTATAGTCTGCATGGGGGAGCAATAGGAAGTGGGGGGCTAATTTGGTTAATAATCCCTGCTGGTCTTGGAATTGTTAGCTGTCAGAGTTGGATACCTTACTTTGAATTAATATTGCTGGAGATTCCCAGTAATTCCAGGTACAGACCAGTGATTACTAATTCAATGTTAATCTTTAACACAAAATTTTCTGCAAGTCTCATTTCTTACCTGATTGCTCTTAAGGAAGCTGGAGATTACTCTTTTTTTTTTTTTTCCCCTTCTTCATTTTACCCAAATTCACAAACTCTTATCGGTTATGTTAAAAAATATATAAATAAATAAATCCTAGTCCACAAACATCCTTGTTCACATGTTCACTTAAATGTTACCGTTGTTTTTTCACGTTTATGGATTACATCTAAAAATATCAAACATATTTTCCATTCAAACCATATATATGAAATAAAGCATTATAGCAAACAATGGCTAAAGTATATGGGTGTCAGTTTAGTTTAGTTTGTCTGTAGGAATTTAAAATGTCCAGCAGGTGTCAGTATTCAGTGACACAGTATGGACACAATGTCAATACAGTCTGCAGATGTGTCGAAACGCTTCATGACACCTCATGGACTCATCACTAACGGACAGTAGTGTCCCAAAGAACAAAAACTCTCCAAAATAATCCTATAGTTATCAGTCATTCAATGAGTTTTCATAATCTATTCAAAGTTTCAAACGTACCTGTTTGCAAACAGCGCAACATGCTTGCTCCAATTGATGAAATTCTCCGTAGGAATATTAGATGTTACACCAATGACAGCCCCCCCCCCCCCCCCCCCCCCCCTTCATGCTGCGTCACACCGACGTGTGGCCAATAGGATGCGACCCTCACGATTTGCGAGATGTGAGCTTAGCACAAGATTTCACGAGACTACATGGGAAAGTCAAGATGGCGGCCCGGTGGAGAACAGATTGGCAGATTTTGTTTGGCAAGTATTTGAGGAAAGATTCTGGGGGTAGGGGGGAGCGTACAATCTGTCTTTTTTCTTTAAGTAAAGGCTGTATGGCTGGCTAGCTAAAAACCTGATTTCAGCATGAAGTGTTGTTGGACACAATGTAGTAATTTTATTTTCCTTCTAAAATTATGTTTATTTCACAAAGAGGTAATAATTACACAGTGCTAAAATCCTAATGCCGTCGCCAAAGCTAGTGCATATAAAACTCGTCTGCTCTCCTTAATGTGTCCTAACAGTGTGTTTCCACGGGGACATATGATGTCATGGGGCACTAAAGTGTAGTTTTGCAACATCACACCTTACCATGGAGTAAAGTGTATACTTTCTCCCTCTCCGTCCAACTCCCATGCTTACGCTAGCTCCAACAGTGAGTGTGTGCTTGTGGGGTTAGGCCATTCAGAGAGAGCTCACTGAGGGGAGGGGCAGCATGGAGTGCAATCAGTGCAGTGATGAAGTTTCTTTCAAGTGATTTCACCAAAAATAGGTTTTAGAGTTTTTAAATCAGCCACATTTTCGCCAATGTCGATAAATGAGCCAGACGGCAAAATCGGCTGATAAATTGGCCTGCCGATCATGTTTGTTGTTTTGTTTAATTAACATTAGAAGACTCGTTTTTTGCAAAGTTTTAAGCATCACACTGTCCACTGAGATACTGTTAAAGAATTTCTTGCTGTTTCTCTGTCAGAACAATGACCAGTGCTACTACTAGGGAAGTGGAGCTCTATGGGTTACGTTGCCACCACCATGCCTAAAGCCAGTAAAATATTCTGTCCAGTTCTTGACTCTTACACACATTGTTGTGCCTGACTTTTTTTCCATAGCACTTTCTGTAGAAAACTGGATTTGTCATTTGTGTACTATATTTGTTTGTTTTCACTTTGGGGGGTGTGTTTTTTTTCTTGGTCTGGGACAGAAAACCCAGGTGAACATCGGGTTTCACTTTGAAATATATTTCAGCTGCCTAGATAGAGTTGTTCTTTCTTTCCACAGGCCAAGTTTGAATTTCATCATGGAGACTATGAGAAGCAATGCTTGCATGCCTTGGGTCGTAAAGACAAAGCTGGAATGGTCATGAACAACCCAACTCAGTCTGTGTTTCTCTTCATGGACAGACAACATCTGCAGGTCAGTCTACTCAGACATGATGAAATAACAGCTCTAAGAAGTTAAAACACTGTTCTAACACAACATTTTACTTCTTGTGTTTTTTTTTAGACTCCTAAAACCAAGGCGACGGTTTTCAAGTTGTGCAGCCTGTGCCTGTACTTGCCCCAGGACCAGCTGACCTGCTGGGGTGTGGGAGACATCGAGGATCACCTCCGCCCATACATGCCTGATTAAGGCTTCTCGCTCACCCAGTCACACAGAGACGAGCCTTTTCCCGTCCTCCCTTCCTTCCCTAAGGCTTCAGAAGCAAATTGATGTACTCATCTCCTCCCTGTCCCTTTGAACTTGTGCTTGGATCTCCCTTTTTGTTCTCCACTCATTCTCCCTCTGACCTGAAGCCCATTTGCTTCCCATTCTTTACTCCCCACCATCTTCCCAGTGTGTGTCCCAATACTTTCTGACATTTTTGGATCAGCTCTGACATTTTTTACTTTATTTCATTCCTTTTTCCTTACTCACCTGTTTTATTCTTTTTGTTTTGATTATTATTTGAACCTGCACGGACATTGATTTTTTGAGTGGTTGGTTGTTCTATCGGAGCCACACAGTCAACAGCATTGGTCACTGAATGAACTCTTTATGTTGCATCTAAACTGGAACAAACACACAAGTCATGGTTGTTACGATGGACATGCCTTATATCCTTGATATGATAAGGAAGGATTGTTAAAGCTTGTTTTGTAATGTAACTAGGGCTTCTAAAACAAGTTTAGACCTTTTTTTTTTTTGCCCAGGATAGGCATGAGCAGGTTTTAAAAACACCTGTATTGGCAAAGATAACAAGAGCAACAGTGTTTGTCAAATCATGCGGTGTAGGTATCGCTTCTTATAAACTGCCTTAGTTTTTTTTTTTTTTTTTTGCTGGACTTAAAAATGTGTTTTGTAATTTTCTTTTCTCAGAAACATTACTAAACAGGCCTTTGATTAAAAATCTTGAATATCTCAAAAGGCGTTGAGCAAAAAGTTGAGACAGGTTGGTATGTTGTCAAATTTGATTTCTCATTCATGCACTATTTCATTTAAGCTACTGAAATCAGTTTTTATGCTTCGTTTGAGGGATGTGGGTTGGTGACTAACTGCAATGGTAACAGATTTGATCGTAATATACGTAACAAATAAAAACCTAACAAATTTCTGTTTAAATTTGATCTACTAAAGTAAAAATAAAAAATCTGCCAAGCTTTTTTGAATTAAAACTGAGTTTTGAAGTGTTTGCTGTTTTGGAGACTTATGAAGTTCTCTGTTAAGTTTCTGCTCCTTCCTGATTCAATGTGTTTTAGTTGGAAAGGCTTTTAAGGCATGTCATTTTGGGGTTTTGATTTTTCTGTTCTCTAATCTTTACTGCTGAGCATATCTCAATACAGTGCAAAGTCTGAAACACCGACTCTTTGTCCAGCTGGCTTTATTGCATGTACAAGAAACATCCACTGCTCCATGTTCCTAACAACAATACTCAAAAGTTGTGAAAGTAAAGGCAGAACCTTTTTCTGCAAACGTCTCCACTTTAAGAATCCCACATTTTTAATGCATATTGTACAACGTCCACTAAGAGGGACGCCCTAGCTGCTGCCGAGGTGTTTTGTATGTCTTCCTTGTGCAATAAGCTTCCCTGTGGCTTTGCTGGTGAGATCTACAGTTGCAAATGCCAGCGTTCTCCCCTGCTTCAGGACTTGTGCAGTGATGAGCACGTCTTCCCCCATCTTGGCAGCATTCATGTATCTGGAACATAGTGACATTTGTACACCCACATTAATGCTTTATAATTCTCGCTATAAATTTGAATTTAGTCTAACGGCAACAAAATACCAATGTCTTCAAAAGGAAAAGGTACAAAATCAGTTTAAATATATTTTATAGACATCTGTCGACTAAATGATGCATATTTAATGTTGCACACATCAGAACATATGTAGGGCTATAAAGTGGAAATTCGTAGCCAATCAGCTATGGAGGTTTTGCCTACATAGATCTTAGAATAAGTATTCGCACCCCTTGAACTTTTTCACATTTTCTCCATAAGCTCCCCAGAGTTACCATCAGCCTATTGACTAGATGCACTTTTTTTGTGGTACCATAATAAAAGGGGCTAAGATCTTTATTTTAATGAATGCAAACGTCAATTGATAATGCATTGGCGTATATCTGGAAAAATAAATAAATAAATTACTGAAGCATATATTGACTTACGTTATATTCATGTCCACGCTGACCCCTGGGGCTCCTCTGTCGCTGTACATAATGGCCATGGTGGAAATGACGTCCACCAGGGTGGCTGTCATCCCGCCGTGCATCGTCCCTCCTCGGTTAGTGTGCTCCTCATCCACCCGCATCTCACACACCACCTTCCCGGGACTCGCAGACAGAACATCCACCTGCAGACAACAAACATCCACGGTTTGAAAACAAACATTCAGAGCTCAGTTTGGACATTTCGGTTTTAAATTTACCTTACTCAAGACTCTGTCAAATCCCGGGTTGTCAACCATCGCTCTCATTAATTGTTTTAAAGAGTTTAAAGTAAGTGAACCCATGTTTCACGGTTAAAAATAAGGCCAATGTCAAAGTTGTTTTTTCCCCACAGGAAGTTGTTACGTTTTATAAATCTTCCGGGTAGAACTTGAGTCAAAAGTAGCGCAGGATGATAGGGAAAAAAAACAAAAAAAAAACGGCACTGATATTTCTACTTATTGATATACATTTCTGTATGTTTACTCTCTATGTTTGTCACTCTTAAGTATGTATATTTTTTTCGTTTAGATCTAATTTCCTGAACCGCTGTGCCTCTACACTGAGATTTATTGCTCCATTCTCACTCTATGGTGCATTCAAGTCGTTTCAAAAGTATATCTAGATTAAAACCAATGAGAAAATGAGTCACAATACTGTGATCAGCCAATAAAGCATCACTGTAATCAGTCATAACATTATGGGAAACTGACTGCAATTATCAGCTGGTAACCCCAAAGACTGTTTCTGGATTATCTGACCAGACCAAAAAGAAGCCTTTTATTCCCTTTAAATCTTCAAGATAATTCAATTTTAACTTTGTCATTACATTGTCAACTACAAAGCAACAAAATGAAGTCTCTGCATTTAACCCATCCCCCTTGTGGAGCAGTGGGCTGCCATTGTGCATCGCCCTGGGAGCGGTATGGGGTTAAGGGTTCTGCTCAGGGATCCAGAGTGCAGGGGTGGAGCTAAATGGGGGGCCATGGTCACCCTTAGCCATTCCTTGGCCACTGCTGTGGCCAACCCTACCATTATTTTTCCCCTCTAAAGGTTGATTTATACTTGGAATCTAGGTTGTCTGCATAGGTGTCGCAGTGAACAACAAGACATCCCCGCCCCCTCCACAGACACTCTGCTGCACCTCTCCCAAATTGTAGGTGAGCGCAGACAGTGCCGCAGACAGGAAGCCGGCTTGTTTTGTTTTTATGACCGAAATTACGGGAAAAAAACTCGTGAAGATGGACCAGCTAGAAGACCGAGGTGCTCGAGAACGCTGAGTATTGATTATGTTGGGTTAAGTTAAACAGTTTTTTTGTTTTCTGGGGAGAGTTGTTTCCTGTTTCCTTGCTTAACTCCTTATCAGTTGGTGGCGGTAATGCACTTTTCACTATGCTGATGAAGGTTCTCAGTCATCCAGGTCATAGTCATTCCGTAAAAATTCAAAAAATATCCACTGGACTTGGTTTTCAAGATTTGAAGACGTTTCGCCACCTCTCCAGGGATCACTTTTCACTAGTTTGCAAACCGCCATAAAACCTCACAAGAAGAAGAAGAACGAAACTTTGCACAGCGCCGGAAGTATTTCACTGTTACACGTACCCGGGCTGGTTTTCAAACAAGGAGCGAAAATGGATTAGTAGTTCATATTCTTCTCTATCGTCCACTTATAAAAGTTCTTGCTGCGAGAGCAATGGCTTCTACATCAAACACGGACACGCCGTCTGTGTCTGATGTGGAAAAAAGCAGGAGTGGACTCTGCGAGGAGTTCGCTGCCATAACGGGAACTGATAGCGCCGTGGCTCAATGCTACCTGGCTGAGAATGACTGGGAGATGGAGGTTAGTCAGAGGCAACAGCTGCTGCCCATTTGATTGATTTGGTCACTGTATGTGGGTGGGGAGAAAAACTATAACCTTTTACCTACAGATACGACTGGAAAGGTTTAATTTACACCATACATTTATAACCAGGTTTGTTTTTTCTATATATATTTTTACAGAGGGCTATAAACTCATTCTTTGAAGCAGACATGGAGAGAATATTTGAAGAGGACTTTGAGGAGAGTGACAGCATCCCTGAAAAAAAGAAGCAAAAGGTCCAGAAAGAATCTCCTAAGGAGTGGTAAGTCAACTCTTTTCGCCACATAGTTTCTAATTCTGGTGGATTTAAGTTTAATGCAGTTATTCCAATCTCTGAAAACATTTCCAGCATCGATTTAACTGGAGAGAGTCCAGCTGCACGAAAACCATCAGATGAAGAAAATGAAAAACTGTCCCTGATCTCCTGGAACGTAGATGGACTGGACACAGACAATCTGGCAGAGCGTGCTAGAAGCCTCTGTTCATATTTAGTCTTGTAAGTAACTCCAGCCTTAAAGCTATGAGTCACTGACTGGATCCAACTCATCATGAGAGTTTGAGAGATTAAAACATAACTTTCTGCCAAACTATTTATATCCATTGAATATTTCACATTTAGTTACACATTTTATTTTTATATGATATATCAACATACAGTTTAGTTATGGAATGTAAATGTAATGTTATATGATTTTAGTTAATTTATTTTTTATACCAAATGAGGCATGCATTCCTGGCTAGCTTCCTGACTAAATGCCTTTTAGAATTTCATTTTTTTTTTGTCTGCATATCATTTGAGGAGCATCTCTACCAGCTTTGCACATACCGGTATATAGACAGACATGTTTCCCCCAAAATAGGATAAGAATCAGTCTTATTCACCATACTAGTAAACACCAACAATACATTTGATTTTGGTTCTTTTTGGCTCTTAGTCAAGGCATTTAAATGCTGTAAGTGTGTTTTTACAAATAAAGACCATGAGGTTGATTAGATGCGTACATGGCCGCCCCCTTCACATTACAGGGTTTCCATTGGTCATTAAAAGTCATTGAATTGTAATTTTTTTAATTAAGGCCTTAATTGGCATTAAAATTCATTAAATGTGATTATTGTGGCATTTAAAGTGCTTTATTTAAAAAACAATTTCATCAGATATATCAGATTTAACTGCCTCCGCATGTTTGTGCGGAACTGCTTCCAGTCAACCGTAAAGCCGTATTTTCCGAAAAAGAAGCTCTAGGTGGAGAAAAAGCTAGAGAATGAAACAAGTGTTTGGAAAATTAGGAATTAGGGACATGGCTGCAGCCTGTCGATGGTAAAGAGGATGCAGGATTTTGCCTTATTTTATACATATGTATATATAAAAGTCATGGGTACCTTTTGATGGCATTAAAATGATTTCTAAGAGCATTAAAAAGCATTAAATTAGAGTTACTCATTCCTGTAGAAACCATGCATTGAGAAGAATATTTTTTCTGTTGCCTAGCAACCTGAGATTAACATGGTTTGTTTTTGTTTTTTTAGATATGTCAAAAAATTTCGAGAACATTTTTGCAAATTCACTATTCAATTTGAAAGAAAACAACAAATGGGATGGAATAAAACATCATCGTGCGTTCACCCTCCCCCTAAGTCAGTAATTCGTAGAGCCAACTTTTGAAGCCATTGCTTTTGCAAGCTTGCCACCAGGATCTTTGTCCACTGATTGAGACTGATCCAGATCCTTTATATGTTGGCTGGTTTTGGCTTGTGAACAGCAATCTTAAGGGTTAACCACAAATCCCGACTCTTAAATGTTTACCCTCTAACTGCCACAGTGATGTTTTGGTATTGATTTACGGAATATGAAAAGAAAACATCTCGTTAAATGCAATAATCCCCACGAAATATTATTAAATCATTTGGAAAATTAATTAGTAGTTCACATCGGTTATTACTCTTCACACTATCCAATATGTTTAGCTTAAGTGTTGTGTTACTCCATTACTATTAACAGGTTTAGTGGACCACTTTTTTAAAGTAGTAGAATGATTTCCTCAATTAGCTCTAATAATTTTATTTCCCCAGTGTCCATGATTTTTGTTTCAAACCTCATCCGTTTTTCCTTTCTGCTAATTACAGCTGAATATAACTTTTAAATCTTAATTCCTTACACATATTATGAGTTTAGTTTATATTTATAATTGTAAAACACATGCAGGTTAACTCTTGCAAAAGGGATAGAAAGAATGAATATGTGATCATACCAACTACAATCTATTGCCAACTGATGTTCTAAGCATGCAAATGTGGAAAGCTCTAATTTTAAAATCCCCATCCAGCTTTCCCATGACTAAATAGTTTCCCTTTCTGCTCCTGGAAAATATCCCCAGGAAATAATGCCGTCACCATGTTCAATCTATGCCAACTACAAGCATGTAGATGTTTCACTCCAGGTTTTCATGAGCTTGAAGTGTCCACAGTTGCTGGACTTTACTGTAACTGTTAAGTTAAAGTGCTTATTTCTACTGGCACGCATGGATTTGTGGGCCGGCTGCAGTTTCTGATTCCCTCTGTGTGGCGGCAAAAACACTTTAAATGTATTACTGCTGCATAAAGGGCTGAAGAGAGATAATCAGTCTTCTTAAAAAAAAAAAAAAAAAAAAAAAAAAAAGAAATGCGGTCTGACCAAAGGGAGTGCCTCTGCTGTTTGAAATGAGCAGCCCTGAATCTACAGCATTTTGCTTGGTCTTTCTCATAGACCTTACATTTCAAAGTAGGTTAGCAAAGGTGAGGTCGTCTGGAGGAGCAGATTTAAATCGGTAGATTCAATCATTTTATTCAGGGCTTGTACGACATTCCTTAAATGTAGTGATTTAGTCAATAAATATAGTAAAGCATGAAAATTTTCTCACTTAACCTTTATATTTCCGTCTACTTGCATAGGTACACCCCTGATGTGGTATTCCTACAGGAGCTCATTCCACAGTATGTGCAGTATTTGAAGAAACGAGCTGTCAGCTACCTCATCATTGAAGGTATGGCTCTAAGAGGCTTTTATCTGAATGAATTCCAACTGCAGAAGAAAAAAATAATTAGTTTCGCTTATTACTTTTTTTACTTTACACATAATGGATTCATATAAATATATATATATCCATATATATAAATAATCGATTATTGAAATAATCATCAAGTAATTTAGAAAATGACTAATAGTAAACTGGAGTATAGAGACTAAAACATGCCTTTAGCTCACAGAGAGACCCACTTAGAGCGGTAATTACACCAACATTGTTTAAAAAAAAAAAAAACTTTTGCATTTAAGATTAAAAAGACATGTTCGTCTATCAATATGCTCTATCTAGAACTCCTCAAGTGGAAAAGATTTAGTTCCACTTTGTTTAATTTCACAAGAACTCTTCTTTAAGGAACCTTTTTTCTATCCAATTATTAATCGATTAATCGAAAAAATAATTGACAGATTAATCGATTTGCAAAAAAAGTTAATTGCAGCCTATATATATGTGTTTGGACCGGTATATATATTAGTGCTGTCAAAATTATCGCGTTATTATCGCGTTAACGCGAGGCCATTTTAACGGCGATAATTTTTTTAACTTGAGATTAACGCTATGTGGTTTTATGGTACAATTTTCCAAGTACATCCCGCTGCAGCCTGCGGGGAGGCGGGGCTATTTCCCCCAGTCTATGCATTTCTCATAGGCTTCGAGAGCGGAGCTCCTCAAGGGAAAAAGACGCTCATACACTGGGTGACGCTAGTGCCTTTTCTTTAAGCCCCACCACCAACAAACAGGTTGAGTGTCTGGTAACTAGTAGCAACCTGAAATACGCTGAGAAAACAGATTACTGAGGTGAAATGGAATCTGCTACGGCACTCTTGCTGTCTGTGTACGCCACAGGTCGGTGTCGTGTGTGTGTGTGAGTGGGTGGGTGGGTGTGTCTGTGTGTGGGTGGGTGTGTCTGTGTGTGGGTGGGTGGGTGTGTGTTCTAATTTTTGTTAAGAGGCTGAAAAGTAACTTTCTAGAGCATAGACTACCTCCATCTAGTGATGTCGGTCTATTGATTTTTTATGTATTGATTGAAAATTGTTCATTATTATCTTGGTTAATTAACATCTAATGTTAACTCTACTGCATTTTATAGCAGTAGGGTAAAATGCTTGTCTTTGTTCAAAAGACTGTATTAACTGTAAAGACTGTCTTTTACATCAGCCTGTTTTCAGGGCCTTTTTTTGGCTACATATTTGTTATTTTTTGCTACATGCCTCCCCATCTTCTTGCCATATGTTTCTATGGCATAAATCAGTATCTGTGACCTGTTTTCATTTAAAAAAAAGAACATTGGCACAAACCTAGCCTGTATGTATTTTTTGTATGTCATCGAGAGTATTTAAATGATTTTCAATCAGAAAAAAAATTTGCGATTAAAATGCGATTAATCGCGAGTTAACTCAGGCATTGATGCGATTAATCGCGATTAAAAAAATGTAATCGATTGACAGCACTTATATATATATGTGTATGTATGTATGTATGTATGTGTATATATATATATATATATATATATATATATATATATATATATATATATATATACACACACACAATGATCTTGTGTTAAAAGGAAAAATAGGTGTATTTTCCAGCTAGAAACAGATGGGCTAATGAGGAAGTGACTTGAAATACTGTAAGCTAATTAACCGTATTTAAAACTGCTTTTTTTGCCTAAGTAAAAAGATGCAAGTTTAGCTAAAAATGTGCTCATGTTTTAGTCCTTAACTTCTCTGCTTGATGGAATTTCTTCCCTTTTCCTCCAAGCTGTGTTAGTACTGACTGCTCTCCTCTGCAGAAAACATGTCCCCACAGAGTCCCACTCTACCATGTTGACTACACAGTCCCACTTATGAATATGTTAGATATACTTACAAGTTTTCTGATATCTGTTTGGAGGTGGGGAAGATGGCTACTTCACTGGAATGATGCTGAAGAAATCTCGAGTAAAGTTCTTGGAGAGTGAGATAGTAGTTTATCCTTCCACACACATGATGAGGAATCTGCTTGTAGCTCAGGTATTTGCTTTCATTTAAGCTACCAGAATGTTACTTTGATGGAGTATATATATTTTTTCACACATTTTGTCATGTTACACCAACTCATTATGTGATTGACCTACAGGATGAAGTACCTAGGAAAATGGAAAGACACACAGTTTTCTTTCCTTCCTTTATTGTGGTGTATTTATCTGCTTCCATTTTCCCATCCACTCTGATTTAAATAAAACAGGTGACCTTTAAAGGTCAGAAGCTGTGCTTAATGACATCCCACCTTGAAAGCTGTAAAGGCCATGCCCAGGAGCGGATGAAACAGCTGCGGATGGCGATGGAGAGGATGAAGGCTGCTCCTGATGATGTCACCGTCCTGTTTGGAGGCGACACCAATCTGAGGGACACTGAGGTCAGCGTTTCCTTGCTGCTCTGAGCTGATTTCTGTTTCAACCCATTTTATAAAACCGGTTGTTTGTTCATGGTTTTTCCAGGTGGCCAAAGTGGGCCTCCCCTCTAGCGTCTGCGACGTGTGGGAGCGACTGGGCAAGCAGGAGCACTGCCGCTACACATGGGACACCAAAGCCAACACCAACAAGACCGTTCCTTTCGTCAGCCGCTGTCGCTTCGACCGCATCTACTTCCGGCCAGCTTCCAAGGAAGGAATCCCATGTCTGGCACCGGATCACATGGCCCTAATCGGACTGGAGAAGCTGGACTGTGGCCGCTACACCAGTGATCACTGGGGCATTTACTGTAGCTTCGCTGCAGCATAGAGATGCTGTAAACAGCTGGAAGCTGCTTTAGATCTCTTACCCTGATCTTTTTTTTTTCTGTTTCCTGACCTTATGCTGCTTGTTATTATGTGGTCTTTATTTGATTACGTTTATCTCTTAATTGTTTTAAAAGAAGCTAATAAACTTTAAAGCTGTTTGGAAACTCCAGCTGAGGTTAAAATTTTTATCACAACTAAATCGTACGTCTCTGACGGAAGCCTGAGGCTTTTCACGTGATCATCTAATGATAAAGGCTGCAGCATCAAACAAACATTAATAAATACATCAAACATGAATAAAAACACAGAGAGACAAAAAATAACTGCATTAGTTTTCTGACATGGTGCACCGTTTTTTAAACATAAGTAGTTATTGAATACTACCACTAGATGACAGCAATAAATTGCAGAGCTTTAAAAAAGTAAAAGTCCTGGAAAACTTGAAGAGTTAATGGAACCAGATTTAGCTTGAATGGGAGTTCAGATGAGCTTTAAGGACTTTAACTGGGATGAAACTTAACTGGGAGCAAAATAGGTTGGTGATATAACAGATAGAGCAGGGAGAAAACAAATTCAGTTTTTTTTTTTCTATTTTTAATTAAAAGAGAACAACCCAAACTAATTTATTGGTTAAAAACCAACAACCAGGGCCCTTGATAAAACATCATTGGTTGAAAACCAATATTTTTAGACCATCAATCCCCCACAGCTGCCATCTATACTGGAACCACTGATCTGGTTTGTGCAACTTCACTTTTTCACAGACAGCCTGTCTGATTTGGATCACTTTCCCCCTAAAGTTCATGATATTAAACTTTGAAGTGTTACATAAATCAATCAAAAGAAGACATAGGTAAGGAAAAAGGTCAACATTGAACTGACACACATTGAATTGACTCCTTGGGAGCATCATGCCCTCTTGTTTCTCTTCCTGGTTTCCTTACAAGGACACTACAATAAAATCCCTCTGTGCACACTAAAACATAAGCATCTGCTGTAATTGTGGCTTAATGTGTTTTGCCTTGTTTTTTAAGGCAAACTGGAACAATTTGTGATTTTCTGGCTTTGTTGTGCATTTCCCTTCATGTAAATGGCACATTTTGTTCTAAAAACACACAAAGTCAGCAGAAGTTCAGAAGGATTTTACCCTGATTAAGGTAGAAAAGCTTTCACAGCTGTGTGCACAGCCTTTAACTCTGAGAGATCACGAGCAGCTCACATATGGAGACACCAGTCATGTGATTTATCTTTCTGTCTTCCTGCTCCACAAAAGCACCATAAGTTTTACACCCAGAAGGCTGGAATGATGTGCTCCAACATTATCTCACTTTCTCCCTTCAGCCTCTTTTATCATTTCACTCCTTGTCCCATCCAGAACCATCAGGCTCACATATATTTTAGGAGCTGAGCCCTCAGTGATGGCTGCAGCTCCTTTTAGGAGCCCCGTCACATTGAATATACTTGGACCTGTCCTGAAGAGTTTCTGCTAATGGGGACCCTCTGGGACATGCTTTGTCCTTTGTGCAGCGTTAGATGATGATGGATCTGACTCAGATCTGACCCCAGTCCAGAGGAGATCAGCAGATAGTGAGAAGAGTTGGTGCTGTAGCAATCTGCAGCATTTCAGGCAAAGAGAAGATTTATTTCTGTGTGAATGGTCTCTGGAACATCTATAGTCTATATATCTATAGTCTGAGATTCACATCCCTTGGCCAATCCAAACTGTTCACGACACACACTCATCTCCCTCTCTACACACATGTTGTCACATCCTTAAGTAGTGCTCCAGTCTACAGCACCCTAACTGCACCCATCAGTGCTTAACTGCAAAATCACTACGACAAACTGACCCACAAGCCACTATTATTATTATTGTTATTATTAGTTCTGACAGTGCTGGAGATGTTTGCATCGTTAAAAGAAAAATCAGAAAGTAAGAGCATATATGGCACAGGGATAAGGAAAAATAGAGAACTTTCAGTAGTAATAAAAGAAGTTTTCTATTTAAAAACAAACAAGAAACACAATTTTATTTGTTGCTGAAGACCAAATTTAAGGAATATAACCTGAATGAATTTCTTATAGAAGCACTTTTATTTTTCTTAATATATTCAGGCAACTTGCCGTTTCTTGATATTACATTGACATTAATTTTTGCCATCAAAAATATCCATATTTTTTAAATGTTACAAAGATAATAAGGTCTGGTCCTCGATTCCAATAACACACTACAAAAATGATCTAAAAATGAGTGAAAATGTCTCAAAATAAGTGTATTTACCCTTAATTTGAGTAGGTAAATAAGTAAATCTCCCAGTGGAAGAATCATTTTTATCCTTTAAATCAAGTTATTTGATATTATGCTCTTGAAATAGGAGACTGCACTTTTTCCCCTTATTTTAAATGTAACTTTTCTTATTCCATTTGCAAAGTGTCTCATTTACCTGCTCATTCAAGAAAAAATGCACATATTTTAAGAGAAAATGACTTAATTTAGATATTTAAAGTCTTTCACTGAGTGCCCTATAAAGAGTTAAGTACAATTCTTGGGTATGCCACCCCGCTCTGATATTGAACCCTTATTGTTTAGGAATGGATGTCACTGAAGCTCATATGTCAGTGAATACATATGGCAATATATACATTTGTTTACATTTATTTATACTATATATATTATATATATATAGTTTTCATGTTTATATACATATTTCTGAGTATATAGTATAGTTTCATGCTTTAAAAATCGAATTTTACATTAATATTGTGCATCTTAAGATGAATAAATTGATTTATTTATTCAATACTACATTAAATAGTGTATTTATATCGAGAGAGAGCTGTGTTGTTATATATAAATACATATATTTTGTACAAAATTTATCAAAATATAATTATATTTTATAAAGTATAATACATTGCCTGGAAATAATTTATGAAACAAAGATCGATTGAAAATGTAATATTTATTTCTTGAATATTTATTATTACTAATTATAAGGCTATGATTAATTGATTTATTAAGTCATAAATATTTAGGGTCTGAAAAAGTTGGATATTTAAGCGGATTTAAAGCAGGCTGATTTTCAAACTTAAGGTTTGGTGAAATCTGGACTTTAAATTCACATGTGAAAAAAGGAGGGAAAAGCAAACAGATATAAGAAAGTCTGTCAAGTTTTATTTTCTCTTTCATAAATAACACTGAACAAGCTTTGTACAGTGATAAATAGCATTTATGCACTGTAAAACTCTGTATTAAAAATACAGCATATGTGTAATGCACTTGATACAAATGGGGAAGTATTGCATTTCATAGCACCAAACCAGACCCTCGTGTTGTTCTGTTAGCCACCCAGCTGCCCTCTGGGACAGCCCAGGTGTGTAGACTCGGGTCCTCTGTGGTTCTCTATGAAATATACTTCCCTCAGGAATCAGTTGTTGCATAACTATATCTAAGTTAAGTAGAGCCCGGCTAGGAAGAACAAAACCAATTCCCCAAAAACATCCTCCCACAATCCAATGCGTTTTAAAAACACACCTTTACCTCTTGAATCCCATTATAGTTTTGGGGACACATGCATTTCTAACAGAATGGTTTAAAAATATCCTCTTTAGTTAGCCCCAAATGTTCCAGACTGAGCTTAAAGATGTTCATGCAACAGCAGTGAGAAGTTCATCATCTTTAGTTTCAGGGATTCTCCAAACAAAGTGCAACAAACTGTCGCATTTTGTTTGTTCCCTTAAAAGAACATCAGAGGCAGCAGGAGGTAAAAGGCAGGTTAAACACAAACATGTTAAATACAGATCAACTAACAACTCTGACGTGACATTTTCAACAGCAGGACTGAACAGTTCCAGACACTTGGCTTGACATATTAGTTACATGTTTTTATTCCTTTTGTTTTTTTGCTTTTTACTGTCAAACATTATTGCTAAATTCAAACAGGAAAAAAATGCAAAAATAGGGAAAATAACAGTTAATTATAGGATTGACCATATGGAATGTTTTTTGGACAAACAATTCTGGATTTTAGCAGAATGTTTGAAAAAAATAAAAATTAAGAATGGGGAAAATAAACAAGATCTGCCAGGATCATTTTCCTGTGATTCTAAATGGATATTAGGTAAAAGCCCTTTTTAATTCCTCAACCAGACTATGTCTGAGGAGCAGCATCATAAGAAGTGTAAAAACAAACCAACACATAGCATCACATTCATCATAGTGTCCACATTTTGTTTGATTGTCAGCTTCTGAGACTTTAGATCAACCAAACACCTTCCAAGTTTAACAACCCTTTATGAAAATATTGGTCAGCTTCAGGAGACTGTGCAAAGAAATCTGGTTTATCAAGTAGCTAAATAAAGTTATCGGTTTTACTTATTAATGGTTCAGAAAAATAATTATTCTATTTCAGTTTATTAATAGTTTAAAACCTAAAGGAAAATCTGATTTAGGTTAGGGATACTTCTTAAGCATGATTAGTTTGGTTTCAACACTGAATATGACATTCATGTCCTTTCATTAATCTTTTATGAACTATTGCACTGATTTAGGAACATTAGACAAAAACTATTTACAGGTACAGCTTACAGGTAAAGTTTCACTTAAGTAATTTATTCAAAAACCGAAATTCAGGTGTATGATATATATATATATATATATATATATATATATATATATATATATATATATATATATATATATATATATATATATATATCTCAAGTTTTTATTTTGATGTTGGTGATAAAAGCACAGTTAATCAAAATGAAAAGTATAGTTTTTCAGTCAACTATAACATTGCATATGACTTAAAAAAAAACGTTTTTAACACAGAAATGTTATGCGAACCAGCAAATAATGCTGAATGGTCAGTTGCCCAACAATCTTCACAATCAAAGTAAATATTCAAAGGGGCGTTGCTAAGAAAAATAAGCTCTAGCTAGTGTTGTATCCAAGCATAATTAAAGGAATATCCCCATATTGGCAATAATCCACAGGCTCTTTATATGGTTATGGAAACAAACCCTTTCTAACGAACAAAGCTAAGTGCCTACTGGCCGAATAAACTACACAGTGGTACATTTGACAATGTCCTGTCAAAAGTCCTGTTGGGGAAATTAAGTCTAAATTTAAACTTTTTTTGAAGTTATGTTTTCCTTTCACTCAACTTTCTAGTAGTTTGGATTAAGCCCTGTGTGAGCAGCTGGCTTTGTCATGTATTGATCTGTTTATGCTATGTAAGTGAAAACATTTCTGTATCAAAAAAATATTTTTTTGACTGTTCATATTCTGTAATTTTCTGAGAAACTAAATTTAAGTATTTATCAACTTTTAGCCACAATTCCTTTAACAAAAACAAGCACTTGAAATGTACCGGTTTCACTTTACATATATTTATTTACTAAAATAAATTATATTTTTTTTATGTTAACTAATTTTAATTATTTCCTTAATCTCACAGCTGGGGAAAAAAAGTCAAAAAAAGATGTAAAATGAAATCCTGAAATGATCAGAAAAATAAATCAAAGCAGGAATCTTTCCCTGGCTTCAAACTTAAATTAAGAGGCATTCCTGAGTTTCCTACGGGGAAAGCTGCTCTTCTTCCAACAGCCCAACCGAATCAGCAGGGGCGGTAATAAACCGGCAGAAGAGACTAAAAACCCATTAACAACAAAAGCAAAAGTTATTCTAAGTACAAATAATCCCCTTAATATTTTCCTGTAAATAAGCACTGGGTGAAAACGAAGTCACTTGAAATTAAACGAAAACAGTACCGTATGAAGTAAAAGGTGCATAGGTTGGCAACAGAAAACTGATTCCTTGGTTCTCTAGAAAGCTCCAGATTGCACATTCATAAAAACACCATTCGGTGGTTGTTGCCTAGTTTTGTTTCATGCCACCCCTAACATTTATGAAATTTTAGTTGACATCTCCTGTAACAGCAGATAAGAGGTACCTTCACAAATTCAACAAATAAAAGGTCTTAGGATGACGAACCAAAAGAGAATTTTCACTGCACCATGTTTTTTTAAAAAGGCGCGTGGTCCCATCATGGTCCAAATGTGTCGACAAAAAGGATCTAGGGAACGAAGCCCTTTTCAGGGTTTTATTCCGGCTGTAATATGATTAACAAATGGTAAATGTCGCCACCAGTATGCTCAGGACTCCAGAACTCTGTAGGTTCCTTTTTAATCTCTAGTCTTAAAAGTTGAGCCTTATGGTCCTACTGCGTAGCCACTTGACGTCACACCACATTGATGCAGTTTCCGCTGCCAAATGTCGCCCTCTTGCTGCAGTATGAGAAGCCGCTGTGATTGGTGGAAGAGCCGTTCATGTGCGTAGACTTGAGCTCCATCTGGCAGGCAGCAATGGCGGCGTTCAGCTCGACCTGAGCTCTGTGAACCACATAGAACATCAGGCCAATACTGATGATGATCTGTGGAGATGAACAACCCAACAACGGTTCATTCTTAGGTCTTGGTCATTTTAGTTTTGCAGAAGCTTTTTTTTTTCTTCTTTTAAATATATTTGTGTATGACCTTAATTAAGCCACTAGGAGTCACTGGTCTTTTGAAGGATTTATTGGTTTTAGGCAGGAACATTTAATCAAAAGACAGGTAAGTATGGAATCTTTGGTATCCAGATTCTACATATCTGATATGAAAATAGATTATATAGGTTAGTATTTCTTAAATGCTTCCTATTTGTGCATGTTTCTATGTTGGAATGCGCCCCCTCACTTTTGAAGGAAGTTATTCCTTGCAGGTTTCTTTTTTTTTTTTCACAAAAAAGGACATCCATTTGACCTTTCTTCTGCTTGCGTCAAATACCCCTTATAGACATTTCCAAGGTATTTATGTGCTCTTTAAACTTTTGATGTCAAAGTAACCGCACATACAATGACATCTTTTCTTTTCCAAGTGACATTTTTATATACGGAATTTGATCTAAATGTCAAACCTTTCTTAAATTCCTGTGCTAACTTTGGTAAACTTCTTGTTTTATTAAGGCAATATTTTTTTATTTACATCAACATTGTTTTTAGACAATTATTAACAAATGTTGAACTGTTTTACCTGAAGGACAAAAAAGTGGTAGCTCGCCTAATGGGGCTCATGTAAGAAGCGTTCATATGAAAAAATTCAATCTGAAATTGTTTATACGAGTGATTTAGGAGAAAATGTTGCATTTATAATTTTACTCCTATTTCTAATCATCACCACAGTTGATATAGGAGTCTTGCACAATGTTATCCCAGCCTAGTTTTTAACTAAATGTATACATTTGCTGCTACTTAGAGGCAATTGTACGTTTCATTAGGCTACATCATTATATATTATGCAACTCTGCAATTATAAATTACATTTTTATTCACCACACCTGCAGTTGGCATCTCAGTATCGAGAGGACACTGGTTTAATTTGTTGTCTTTTCATCAAAAGAAAGTACAGTCAGAGGGATCTATGTAAGATCAAGCTACTATTGAGATAACATCTGCAGCAGGAAATATATGGAAAGTTCAGAAACGAGATTCAGCAACAGGTTGCTGTTTGAAGCTCTTCGAAGGGGAAATTTTTATTTTTACTTTTGTAAAAGTGCAACCACGGCATTTATGATTTATCCCCCACTGCTTGGCTTTTTACTGGTCCTCTAATTCTGCTGCTCAGATCTCAGTCACCAGGAAGGGTTTTTTCTTCTTCATCTTCATTGCTATTTCTATGAATGAACACGTTCTGACAAGTGCTGGAAGTGGTAGTCTTATATAGAATTACAAGGGCGCTAATTATGCAGATTTCAATTTCTCGGTAATGTGCGCTCACTTACCCACAGCTGGAACGCATCAGGTTTACGAGGATCATTTACGATGATTTATTGAAGTTAAGAATGTTTGTTGAATCTGATGTGGTGTGAGTTAAAAACCCACAGTAGGAGAAACAGTGAAATTTATGACAAGCTTGTTGCATGAAGCCCATTTTTTCTATTATTTTTTATGGTCAAAATATGTAAATATGTCCCATTATTAACCACGACTTTGATTATTTTAAAACTCAAATTAAAATGTGTCTTATTTCTTAGTATTTAAAAGTAATTAAAATAATTATCAAGACAATTTTGCAACTAAAAATTAGATTAAATGAGTTAAAAGGAATTTTAAGCTATGCAATTAGGCCTTATCCAGCGTAATCTACCACTTGTCCATCAGGGTCACAGAAGGCTGGTACGACTAGACCCCTTGAACATAAACATCTAACAAAACAGAATTAACTATATTTTTTCAAGCTGTTCTGGGATTCGTAATTGATTTGTCTGAAATAAGAACAGAGGTGGCTTTATGTACAAAAAACAAACATTTTAATATTTAAAACTTTTTCACCTGCAGGCTGAAGACGAAGTAGCCGCTGATGCTCTGCTCAGCAATGACGTCCTCCATGGTGCGCAGGGTGGTGCCCAGGTAGGAGTTGAGGAGCTGAGTGGGCAACAGACCAACGGAGGAGGCCACCAGGTAGTTTGGCAAGGACACATCTGTGATCTTAAAGCATAAACAGAGACTTTACTACTATCAAAACAGAGCAAGGTAGCATTAAGCTTCCTCTTTAGATAAGAAATTTTAATTGTATGATTATATTTCAATGCGACGTAGTATCATTTTATATTTCCAGCAATAGGTACAGAAGTAAACAAACTTACTGCCTCCATTGTAAAACTCTTGCACTAACATGATCCCGTGTGAGAAAAAGAAGGATCCATTATTTAATCGGAACACAAATTAAAGATTTGAAGCAAACACAGGGTGAGGGGAAAGGCCTGTAACAGCAACATTGAAACCAAGGAAAAAAATAGCCACAATCCTCTAATCTGTTTCTTTCCTGTTTTGCAGCAATAAAAACCACATCATAGAAGATTATGTGTAGCTGGTTTTGTTAGCATCTACTTCATTAATTTGATCTAAACCACAGATGCACCGTTTGCTTTCACATTTCTTATTTGAGTCAGAGTAAGAAAAGAAGATCTTGTTTGAGCCGACAAGCAAATTCCAGCAGTGATATGGTGTAACTACCGTGTTCTAAACACACTTCACCACGAATCCTGCTCAATGTTATTTTGCGTCTCACTGCAGCTGCCTATATATAAACAAACGTGTGGGTTTGTCACCCTTGATCCCTTGATTAAGTGATGACATAAGTTGAGGCGTGACAACGTGGGCTACGTTGGGGATGTGACCTTGGCTCCGTCTGCACTTTGTCCAGACTCTGGCTGATAGCGGTGAGCAGGGGGGAGGCTACTGCAGGATGCAGCCTGTGCCAAAATGTTATCAGAGCTTGAACGTACAAAGTGTCTGAATGCAAATATGAATCTTAAATCCATTTTACATGTAAATATTTTAAAATAACACATCCAAAGTAAATGGAAGGCAATAAAAGAGAATTAATGATGGCAGATATTTATATAGTGCAAAGAAAAAGTGATAGAAAATTGATTTGATTGAGCATAAAGTCTGGAAATGACATCATTAACATATTCTTTTAGCATACATATCTTTTATCGCCTAAATAAAAAAAAAATTTAAATAAATTCTTAAGAGTTTTCCGGACTTTTTCAGGAATCCTAGGAGCCAAAAGCTTTTCTAAAGGTAACTGATGTTAACACTTAATGTTTTTTAATGAAAGCCTTCAGACTGTGCAGCCATGTCGCATATATTGACAATAAGCTTTCAGCAGAAATGCAGTCATGGATGACTTTTAAAAAGCCTCTCCCTGTCAGGCATCTTGCAGCTGTCTGGCATTCATCCAGGGATGTGCTTGTTTGTTGGTATTTTTATAACCATGCAGACAATTCCTACTGAACCTCCTACTTGCTTGTGTAAGCATCTACATTAAGATGATCTGCAAATCCGAGGAAAAAAAAAAAAAAAAAAAACTTCCCATCCTGGGTTTGGCCTGATTCATTCAGATAAGCAGCTGCACACGTCTGACAGTGCAGTCATAAACAAAACCGTAAGTAGGCTAATCTGAACGTAGAAACATTTTAGCAGCTGTAATGCTGATTTCCTGTTTGTCTGTGCCCAAATACAACCCCCACATATTTGCTTCTACAGATGAGTCTATAAATCAAAATAATGGGTGTCCTAATTCCTTTATTTGCTCGTTATAACATTAGAGGATGCTCTGGATAATAAAGCATGCTTAAACTGCTGAATTTGTCCTGGAAAAACATGTTTTCCCTGAGCTTTCCCATCCTTTTACAAACTGCTGCAATCTCTAGGTCGTTTTAGGTTTCTATACTATACTATAATGTGGCCTAATCTACTTCAGCCGGAGCAAATGTAGCCTAACTTGGTGAGAATACTTACTTTTAAAGCAGACTGGACAAAACTGAACTCATGCATGAGTCTGTTAGCTGTTATTTTGCCACAAGTGGCGTCTTTCTGTGTATACTGTTGGGGATGTGATTGTTGGGATACAGTTAGCAGCTCAGCTTAGTGATGAGCCTCCTTGTGGGATAAATTATAACGAGAGGGTGAGACTTCAAGGAAGGTCTTAAACCCCCTCAGGACTGGAAGGTGAAAATACTGCAGAGAAAGCAGGTGGAGAAGGGGATTCGTCTTATTAACCTTCATCTAGCCGGACCTGATGAGGTCCCTGGTGAAAGCTCGGCTGGGACATTTGTGTGCAGCTGGAACCAAGCTGTTTCACACGGCTGAACTTTTGTGATTAGGTTAAAAAACAAAAAATAAAAAAAGGTCCAGTCCATCTTCAGCATGAATCTTTAACATTTCATTAAAGGTCTGATTTAAAACAGTCATATATATGCTGGAGAAAATACATAACAGTCTGACTTTTCGTCATCACTGTAGGCTGTTCACATTTTAACATTTGGGGGAACTTAAAGGAAAATCTTTTTAAAAAATTTATCCCCCCTTGGAAGTGCACTTCTGTATGTTCTTATGTAAAGCTGTGCCTCTTTGCCTGATACCAACTGTGCTACTATTAACTGTTTGGATCTTTTTTTTCATTGACTGCATTTATACCGTGTCAAACTGCATACACCATCAGTTTTTGTGCTTTTAGGCAGCACCCTTTTTCTGTTACAAATCTAGTGAGGAAATAAATTCCTTTAGCATTGCTTAGCTCCTGGACAAACTCGCCTTGAGACTCAGGATCAGATGAGAACAATCAGATTTTTTCATATCTAAAACTGATACAATCTACATTACTTTACAGGCACCCGAATGAGATGAGAAGAGGCCAAATACGAGACTTTTAAAGTGGCAAATAGGGTTTAATTTGCTAGTATTTGAGTTGTCTTCCAACAACAAGCAATGCCATATGATCATCTATAGATTTTTTTAAAACAGACTTGAAGGAGAATAATAAAGCGAACCACAGAGACAGAACGTCTGTCTCTTTAACATCTCGCTATCACCTCTGCAGAGCCGAACACAGGAGTTAATGCAGCGTCCAAGGTTAAAGTCACACACGTGTCACTCTGACATGAGAGGCAAACCAACCTTTAGATGCAGAGATACTGTAGACAGAGTGTTGCAACCACTCAGCCTGTATTTTCAACCAGTTAGAAAAAAAAAGGAATAAATAAAAATGGCCAGTGAATAGAAACCATTTTCTTGATTTCTGTAATACAACTGTGGAAACAAAGGGAAAAAAAATCTTAAATTGGGATCTATTTCTCAAAAAAAAAAATTTTTTTTTTTACTCAATGCTGCTATTAGCTCACTGGTCATCTCTAATGTCAAAGCTCTATCATTGAAATGTGAGATGCTTCTAATAGATCCCCCAAAAGTTCAAGCGCAGCACAATCCCTCCCAGCTTGTAATCCATACCTTAAGGTTGGGATGATCTCATGTCAAACTGAAACTAGAGATGTCTAAAGTCCCAGTCCGTAATGATAAAGTAAACACTGTTGAATCAAGAGGAAACAAACACTACATTTTAATTCTAATCACTGCCAACCTAAAAAACAACAAAAAACATAACATTGATATTCTAATAAAGGATGGATCCTTAAAATACTTCTGGGTAGCTGCAGTTTATAGCCTTGCAGCAACATAGAATTTAAATAAATAAAGTAGCTGGTATTTCAGAGAAAAGCTGCTGGTTTTTCATCCTACAATGACAGGTATTGTTGAAATGAGACGTAATCATTCTTTCTCCCTCTGTACCTTCTATGTGCTCTGAGCTATAAATGACTTTCTAGTTACCCATTTGCATCCGTTTTTGAATGCTGTATGTTAGGCTGGTTAGGACCTGTAACGGATGCTTTTTACAGAGTTTGGACTAAATCTTAGCCTCATCTAACTGGATTTTTCTAATCAGGCATATAGCTTAAGAAAGTTTCACCTAAAAATAAGTTCCTCTAAAAAAAAAAAACATTAAGAAATCTGTTTAACGATCTAAGATGGTTATTATCTGCTCTAGTTGTCTCATATGAAGTGTGAGACAGACATCATTCAGGTAAAGTGACATTTCTTAGAAAGGCGAACCATCTCCAAAGAATGAAACTGATAATGTCATTCTAGAGTTCCTCCCAGTTCTCAGAACTGTGGAACAATTTATCTGTACAACTTTTATCGCCTCAAATTTCAATGTATTTTACTAGGATCAACACAAAGTAGAACAACAGTAGTCTATAATTAAGGATGAGATGTGAATTGCATTTAGCAATATAACTGCAATTTAACAAAAAGAAATGTTTAAATCTCAGATGTGCTTGATTTTAATTTTGATCTTTGGCTAAATCCTTTAGCGATGTTTATAATTATAAAGTGAACGAAAAAGTCCAATGATGCTAAGTTATGCAAAGTCTGCTTGCATCAAGCAGACTTAGGTTATAAAACAACTCAAACTGCGATCATTTCTTAATCCATTATCTCAAAACTGAGTATATGGATCAGCTGTAAACATACCAAGACACGACCGGTCACCTAAAGCTAAAAAGGAGCGCATCAATCAGAGAAGCACACAAGAGAACCAAGGAAGCTCACATGGAAGATTTTTTTTGACGACACAAGTAGAAAATTTAAACTTCACCAACATGGATTTCTATTAACAATGGCCGGAAAAACAGCTACGGTTAAAAAGAAAATTGCACGATCTCCTATCTGCAAATATCTAAATAAATCTGCTTTTATAATCTGAACACCCTATGGCTACGATGAACCACGATGGGGGAACCACTGGTTTATATAAGTATTTATACAACATATGAAGGTCAAGGTTTCAGGTTAAGGTTATCAGTACTGAGGGAAGCAATCGTATCGTTTAGCTTTATTAGCCATCTGGATCAAGTTTACATTTTCATTGAAAATGGGTGAATGTATAGAAGCAGTGCAAGAACCTTCTTTTCTGTGGGGGACGTCTTTTATGATCAGCTAATAGACTTGTGTTTGCCTTCAGGAGGAAAGTAACATAAGAACGACTGAGTTAAAATAGTAGAAGCTGTTCTTGACTCCCTTCTGGATTTTTTTTCTAATTTCCCCTGAGTGTCAGCTGGCCCAGCAAAAGAGAACTTCACTTCACTTTGCTGCAAAATTAAGAAGGTCACCAATTTCACCATCAGAATGGGAGTGGGTGGTGTACTAGCATCGAGGTACCAAGGTTATGAAAACAGCAAATCAAATATTTTTCAACCTGTTTCTACAGTTTAAAGTAGCAGCACCCAGATAAAGAGTTTTAAGGGAAATTTCTTGGCTATACCCATTTTTGATGAGCTGATTTTTTTCTTTAGAAATGTTATAGATATCATTCTACCCCTCTTGTGGTCAGTTATTTAGATATGAAGGTAATGAAACGCTGCCAGTGTGAGAGAGGAGTCTAAAAATGCTTTTCTAATACTATAAAACTACAATTATGAGTAAACATTTTAAACTGGCTTTAGCGTGATACATCCGTGACGGTGAAGCTGGCATTAGGAAAACAGCAGGTTTCACGTGTGTCTCTGAGAGAATGCTGACCCATACTCTAACCCTGACATTTCCAAAAGGCTGCCAACATTTTCTTTTTTATATACATATTTTCCAGCATTTTCCATGGCACACAGAGGCTGAAAGCAGTTCCTGTTGTCGTCATCAAGAAATTCAATATTCTTTCTGCATTATTTACATTGTGCATTCCTCTGCATCTCTGAACTTACTGTATCCTGTACCTTCAGATGTAGATGGAGAGTAAAACCATCTAAAATCTGTATAATGCCCGTTATTAGGGTTGCTTCTGAAGATTAAGTTGCTAATTAATTATTCTGTCTATAAGCTTTTTTTTTTATCAGTTAATAATATTTTGGGTATTTAAGGAGATTTTTCAGTGAATTTTATAAAAGTAAAGCTCAAACTGAAAGAGTTCATTGAGAAATGTATGTAGATTTAATTTTTGACTTAATTTAAGCTCAGGGTTGGTGGGTCGTTGGGCAAATACAGTGTTTTAGAGTCTGTATACTCCGCTACTATTAAATTAGTGGGCATTCATTCCATCCAATTATCAATTATTCATGATTAATTGCTTCAGTTTGCTATAAACCATAGGAGTAAACAGTTAAAACAAATGAATTAAATAGCTTTTAATGGCATTATCAAAAAGTCCTAAAAAATAAAACAGAAAACCTATTTTGACTCTTTCTGAAAATGTTCATTAGCAGTTGTTGACTTGTTTTTCATTAAAGAGAAAATGAACATTTATGTTTTGACAGAATAAAATAACACAAGTTTTCACAGTAGGTTACGGACCTTGATAACATTTTAAAGAAAATATTCCTGGAAAAAAATCCTTAATTTCCTATGCTAAAAAGGTTTAGTAATTACATTTTATAATCTCCAACAGATCTGTGTTGAGTGCAGGTTAGGCTGCACACGCTGCATGTGTGAGAATTTCACTTTTGTTTCTCTAATTGCAAATAAATCTACAATGCTCTTGACAGTAAACACTTAAAACTACAGCTATATTAAACTGGCTTTCCATTTTATATTTTTTTTAATTATTGAATAAAAATCTAAGTTACAACAAATAAATGTTTTGGAATGTGTTACTATAATGACCAATATCACATTATTTTGACAGCATCAGAAATTGTTGTTTTTTTTCTAATCAAGTAATAGCAATTTGATTATTTCTATTTTTTTGGCTTTGTGTTTATATATTGTGGTTTTTTTTTTACTATTTTTATCCCACTGTGAGAGTCTCCAACTTGCCAATGTTTATTAAAAACCAAGAACAAACCATTGGCCCATCTTTTAACTGAGATAATAGGCTTTGCCTCTGGCTGCTGTGGCCGTGCTTTATACCTCTTTTGATATAGAATCAATTTCCACTTTTATGTAATTTTTGGATTTGAGTGCTTTAAAATAGAGATGGACCCATCCAGTTTTTTGATCCAAATGGATAGTGAGTGTATCCAATACCGATCCAATTCATCTGTTAAATGAATGAACCATACATCTTGTCATGTGAGTGAAAGCTTTAGCCTTGACATCAACATTGGTTGAAAAAAAGGTAATACATTAAAAACAGATATAAATTTACTTTATATCACTTGTTAACAAATAAGCAGCAAAAGGAAAGAAATAACAGCCCCTTGTGATGTGGAATGGAATAGATCTCTGACATATCAAAGCGGCCATATCCGATCCAATAATTGATCCAGGTATCGGATCGGAGCATCTCTACTTAAAAATAGCTATTTTTGTTTTAGATTAATTTTATATGCAGGACAGATCAATCTATGTGTATAGTATTTATATGCCAGACTCATCTGGTCTCAAATCTAAGCTGGGTTTTAATGTCAACAAAGAGAATTTGATGAGGTGAAATTTGATGTGTACAAAAATCACTTATTTGTTCCTAATTTAGAAAGTTTGTAGTGATTTTTACAGGATATCTGCTCAGTTTAGATAAAGGTGAACCAGATTCTTGAAAGGACTTGAAGAATTTGAAGAACTGAGAAAAACTCCCCTGGTTTTTGCAGCAAGTTTGCAGCAGTTTAAATATCAATTTCAATGTAATACGGCAAGTTCCAGTGCAAAGTCCCTTTTGACAGGAGGAGCAATAAGCAACTGAATATCTGTTAGTGTTGGAGTGAAGATCATCCAAATAATTGCTATAATACTCACCGAAAAAACTGCATTTTGGAGTCCAAATGGTATGGGGGTGAGTCTTGCTAAGGCCACAATTTTGAGTCCGCTTCCTCCTTCCACTACTCGTATAACAGCACTGAGCTGCTCATTGTTCCCAACTTTGTTCAGTACCCAGTCTGACAATAACCGCTTACACACCAGGTGTGCCACAAAGGTCCCTATTAAAACCCCCACCATAACCAGTCCCATGCCCAGGATGAAGCCATAAAGGTAGCCCGCTGCCACATTTAGGACAATGTATCCCCATCCACAAGGAAAGGAAACCACGATTAAACCAACTATGAAGAGCAAGGCTCCAACAAAGCTGTCCAGGCTCTCCACCCACAGCAGGAGGTCCTTGAGATACTGACGCACAAGTGCCACTGAGGAGAAGCAGACAGCGGTCAGAATGCAGAGCAGCAGGGCGCTTTTGAAGCAGAAGGTTGTGATGCAGCATGGGTGTCTGAACTCCCCGCTGAAGGATGTCCCCGCCGTGTCGGTGACAATATCGGGGTCTCCATCTGACTTCCCGGTCGGCCTCTCATCAAATGCGCCGCAGATCAGGATGTCTATTTTATCACACTCCTCCACGGCAGTCCTCTGCAGCCAGCGGTTCAGCTGGATCTGGGTCTTGCCCAACGAGTGCTTCACAAGCTTGGTGAAGAGCTGCACCGTAGTGGCCCCTGACATGTTGGGGTCCCCTCTTAATAATCACCGCAGGGGGACCAGCAGCAGTTGGATTTAAATAACCCGGAGGAAGCTGCGAGTGGTTATAAAATCCAGCCCTAAAAAGCTCCTCTGATAAGGATTCCAGCAGTAGTTCCCAACAGCTGGGCTGCTCTCACAACAACTGCCATCACAAGAACCGTCCAGTCCAACAATGTTTATCTTGGGTAAACTAGCTGGGTGATATGCCATTCAAGCGACTTTAACAAGCAAGTTTTGCTGCGTCTTTGTTTGACATTCGCCATGTTGGCAGCTGGGATAACTCAGCGCTGGGTAAAGTTGAAGAATAAACAAAGCGGGAGGAACTTTTAATACTTCACCATCTTTACCATCCAGCCAAAAGAGAGGCGAAAATCACTGCGGAGCTATTTCACTGTCTCCGTTAGCTAACCGCATCGGTTAGTGGATAAAGTCCAGCGGTTGTGGTGTAGAGATTAGACCACAGGTTCCTCGCCCTTATCGAAGTAACGAGACTTGTTCAACAGACATAAAAACTGTTTGTCCCGTCTGCTGCTTGCTGGTGAGCCGATTGTTTGTCCTGTCTCTGTCTCTGCGCGGTGGACGCTGATGTTACTGCTATTCATACCGACCACTGTTTGTCTCCCAGAATGCAAAGTAAACCGAGTCCATTCTGAACCAACCACATAGCTGCAACCAGTATCGCGATAGCTCGCAAACAATTAGAAATAGTATCGCGATAACTCTTTTTTTTTTTTTAAAACGTCTCGTTATAAAAAGGATACGTCAGCACGTTCGCCATGTTGTGGCAGGCAAGTTCATTTGAGTTTTAGTCGAGCATCCATTAAAACGTATGGAGGAAAGGTTAACGGGATAAAATGATGGTTTGCTTTGGAAATAATAATAATAATAATAATAATAATAATAATAATAATAATAATAATAATAATAATAATAATAATAATAATAATAATAATAATAATAATAATAATAATAATAATAATATGGATTAATCTATACTTTATCTAAATCTAAAAATATACCGCTACATTAAATTTAATTTAGGTTAAGGTGATAAAAATTAATTTTGTCAGATATTTTGTTTAATCAAATAATTATTAACGTAACATATAACCTTAATGTTATTTTTCAGACTTTACAGCAGGTATAAGACAACTACAAAAATCATAATAATTTAAATATTATTAATATCATTTAAAGTATTTTTATTAAGAAAAATGATGGATGTTATAAAATGTTGTGCCTCTTCATTCTTGACAATTATGTAGGTATTATGCATGCTTTTTATGTATTTCCAAAGCTCTTCGCTAGATGGAAGTGTTGCTTCGTATTTATCAGGTGCTGGTTCGTTGTTCAGGGAGTGGATATTAAACCAATATCCAATTCTGTAATAATTAAAATAAAAAGGTAAATTTTTAAAAAGGTAAAAACATGTATCTTAGATACATTTCCACGTTCCTGCTAGAATTATTTTAGATTCAGTTTAACTGTAGCAAAAATAGGAAAACATTATAACTAACTGTAAGTTAGTTACACTTTAACCAACATGAATTTTAAAATCTTAATTATTATAGTCAATTAAAAAAGGTCTTAAATAAAAAGCCTTAAATAAAAAGCTCTTCTGTTGAAACGAGACATGCATGATCAATCTTGGATTTGACTTAAACATTCACATAAAAAAGAAAGTTAAAATCTAACTCAAGGGTGTACATTTCTAAGAACAATTTAACATCTCAGCCGAGTTGACCTCTTTTGAGGTCTTTGAGCCCTACACAAAAACCATCCTATATATAGCACTCCTGTCTCCACACATTTGTGCTGATCATAAAGGGCTGTCTGACCTACACGTCATCTCATTTGTTTGTTTTTTTTCTTCCAATGAAGTATCAGTTTATTTGATTAATTTCTGCACAATCTAAAGCAAGGTTGTACAGCGATTTTAAGTTTAAAACAGAATAAAAAAGGTTTCACTGAGCTTAGGATCAAGTGAAAGAAATAACCCCGAATTACGCAGCAGGGCCCCTTTCAGAGTAAAAGCACCTCCTTTCAAAGAAGCTTTTGTGATTGTAGGAATGACTCATGGATACATTTTTTTTATTCTAAGCTACATATTTGCCATAAGATGGAATCAAAAAAGGGAGGATAGATTTATTTTTTATTTTTTTTCAAAAACGTAATAATTCAATACTATTTTTGCCAGGAAACTGTACGTTATTTTCTCTGACTTTACAGTATTTTCTTTTTTTTCAGTTGAGGCAGTTATCAGTGAAAAGAAGCACAGGCAGACAAATTCCTCTGCAGTTTACATCTGAAGCAGCACTGAGGAGGATGGATTGTTCAGAGGAACTCCAGTCTGTGTCTGAGGAGCCCTGCGCTCAGATGGAGCTAAAGAAGGGAATGTCAATTTTCATTGATGTGAGTATCCTTTTAATTCATTTTGAACACCTCTGCTTTTAATCTTTAACTTCACTGTAACAGCATCATAAGAGGCAGCAGTTTTCTCTTTTCACCCACAAATTATAAATGTTAAAAAAATAAAACAGAAACAAAATAAAACACATTTATCTGCTGTTTGGACGCACTCAAAATAAATAGGCTACATGCTTTTAAATTTGGTAATGATCTTCTACATAAATAAGGGGTTCCAACCTAATTTGACAGAACCTATCTCAATTGTGTGATTATTGTAAGCAGTTAAGGAATTAGTTGAAGTGTCCATAAACCCCCATAAAACTCTTGTTTAACATAAATATTTCCTTCAGCCATGTTTAGTGGCTTTTTAACCGTTTAATTTTTCATTTTAAATATTTTATATTTACCCTGATAATCCAGATTTAATCCAGTATGTTTATCGCTTTTTTAATTATTTTTTTTTTTAATATTTGAACACAATATAATTGGTCTGAATTTTTATATCTAAAATAGGTTATTTTATTTAATTGCAATTAATATCATCTTTGTTAATAATATTGGTAATAGTGATTACTACTATATAAAATTTATATAATACATCTTTAATTCCTATTGTTATTATTTTTAGATAATTAACGATATGAGAAAAATATCAAAGTACTGAGAAAAATAATATTTTGCATGATTATTTAAAAAATCTTTATATAGCTATTATTAATAGTGAAAATGAAATAATGTTTATTAAATACATTAATGTAATCATAAATCATACAAATATCTAATTTAATTTAAAGCCATCATTTTATTTTAAACTTAAGTAGACAATACTTGCATATTATAATCGATTAATCGTTAACTGGAGTATAGAAACTGTAAAACATGTCTTTAGATGACATAGCAACCCACTAAGAGCAGTAATTATATCAAAATTGTTAAAAAATATATATACATTTAGTATTTAAGATAACAAAAAAATCTTCTTTAAGGAGGCTTTGGCTATCTGATCATTAATCAATTAATAAAAAGAATAATTGATATTTGATTTGCAAAATAATCACTAGTTGCAGCCCTAAATAAAATATAAAAATCACATGGTACGCAGATAGGGAGAGGAAATGATGTCCTATCTTCAGTCTCTCTGCCTATTATTCACAATTCCTTCCCTTCATTCCACCGTGCTTTGATTCACCTGCGCTGCCCTTCTAAAAAAAAAACGTCAGCTTCTTTTGGTGTTTACAGGGAATGCTTAATGCAAATAGCTGCAAGTTGTTTTGGGTGCAAAGCAACACTTCAGATGTGTCACATAGTGTCAAACAGTGGAGATGCCAGAAAAGAAAATACAGCTGGCATCGGAGTGGAATATGGCAGGCAGATTTCAACACACATCCTGAACTGTGTGGCAGCAACTCTAGCAACAAATGATAATTTAATCCGCGAAGGCATTTCAAATAAAAATGGTTTTATTACAATGCTGATGCAGATAGGACTTACATTTTATTAAGAAAGGCTTGTTTTAAAAAAACAAAAACAAAAACATATTTAATTATTTGTGGATTATTTAATTCAGCTAAAACTGTGATTGACTAAATGCTGTAGAATTTATATAAAGCATTTAAGTGCTATTCCAGCATTATATGAGGAGAAACAAGCATTAGTGCATTTTGCAGGTGAATCGTTTTTGTTCTTACAGATGAACACTTGGCGAAATCCCAAATTTTAGTGTGTATATAAATTACATGTCATCATTATATATATAATAGATTGGATCCATGGATCTTCATGTCCAAAGCCTTGGTTGTTTTTTTAACCTGACCCCGCTTTATACCTCTCCTCAGTTTTATCTTGATCTGTCTGCTGTTATTATTATTTGTTTGGGTTTTTTTTCTCGGTTTTTTTATGTTAACTAATGTTCTACATCAAACTTCTGGGCAAATCAACTCTATTCACAAATTAAACAACTTGTAGGACAGTTGGTTGCACTGAATTTTATTTGGGGGTATCAAACTATAAGGGGCCAAGGATAAATGTTAACCACACCTTTCATATATATGTTGTTAGAAGTACATCATGTTGTAATGGCCTGATGAGAAAGAATGGAAATTAGAACACAATGCAACCAAGGCAAAGACATACAGAGTTAATCAATAAATTCTTCCATCTGAAATCTGTGTGGCTGTTATTTAGGCTCTTTGGCCTCTGTCTAATTCAAAGTCTTCTAGAGAAAATTTGTATTGAAAGAAAAGAGGCCAAAGCTATTTTCAGAGTGGAAGTTTGAGCAGTTTGAAGCTGATGTGGTCATCGCCTGGCTCTCTTTCATCTCCTGTGGACTCTGGGACAGAACGATCAATAATTCAACGACATGCCACTTTTGCAAGTGTGATCAATGATCTCTGCTCCCACACACTGACACACACTTCCACTTTAACCTTGATGAAGTGTCACCTTTTTTGACATCTCACTTTTTCCTCTCTCTGGTTGCAGATTTTGCGAAGGGCCGATAAAAACGGTACGTGTGCTGGCATCAAACGTATGCATGCAATTATATATCAAGTTTTCATCCAATGCATGTCCCTCATTTGCGAATAAACAGACGTGTATTCTCTAAATGAGATTCTAATCATGACTCTCCAATAATACCGTTTCCATGGAAACAGGAAACTGACCCCCCTCCCATTGTCGAGGTTCTGTTTGAGAGCAGTGATAAGGAGAAACATCAGAAATTTGTGAAATTTAAAGATACTTTTAATATGGCATTACTTCATGTTAGCTATCTCAGAATTTAAGAAAGAATTTGGTTTAACTTGATCTGATCTTTCATTTGTACCTGACTTACTTGTCAGAAAGTAATTTCCCTCTTTAAGTAATTTCCCTCTGGGATTATTAAAGTATTTTTTCCTCTGGGATTATTAAAGTATTTTTTCCTCTGGGATTATTAAAGTAAATTCCCTCTGGGATTATTAAAGTATGTCTGATTCTGATTCAGATAAGTAGCCCTTTCAAAAACAGCATGGCTTCTCAAAATAACAAAGAATAGCAGAGAAAAACTTGAGAAACAGCAAATAATATAACTGGAGAATATACGCCCTCCAACAAAGGTATTATAGTTGTTTCATCTAATGCATAAAATTATGGTAAGCGATTCTTTGACATGCATTTATAAATGTTGTTAAAGGTATTGTGGAGGATTTTTGCGAATTTTTTAAAAGACCTGCCCTCTCCACTTTCAAAAAATGCACATGCACAACCCTGTATCCACTCCCAAAAGGAAAAATCTATTTTTTTTTTTTTTTTTACAGTGTCCTGTCCGGCAACACTGCAAAAACAATCCAGAAATAAGTAAAAAATGGCTTAAATTAAGTATATTTAGCCTTAATTTGAGCAGGTAAATAAGATGATTTGCCAATGGAATGAGTATTTTCACTCTTAAAATAAGATAGTTAGATAATATTTACTTGAAATAAGACGATAAAATAGTTTTTTCTTATTTTAAAAGGAAATTGTCTTGTTCCATTGGCAAAGTGTCTTACTTACCTCCTCAAATCAAGGAAAAACACACTTATTTTAAGAAAAAATAACTTATTGAGATTTATATTTTTTGCAGTGAATGTGGCAATACGAATAATTGTCTTGATGCAAAAAAGAGCCCAATAGATTTTACTTTCAACATTGGAGCAATATGGCAATTGCCATAGTGTTCCACTTGTTTCATGCATATAAATAGCTTTATTATAATTATGCAGGGAGTTTTACAGATTATATGGACACTGCAATGTAAATAGAACAGAAGAGGAAAAACAGAAGAAGACTAAAAAGAGAAAAGATGAAAGAAAGCTTCATCACCTGCAACGAGATGCAAAAAGAACAGCACAACTGAAAGACATGGTACGAGACATACAATAAAGCAACACCTTGAAACTATCGTTGAAGTAGCATTATAAGGAAACATCTATTAAACGCGTGCTAGAGCATGCATGAGCCCATTTCTTCTCGTGCACGCTCTTTTAAAAAGTTGTTGTTCTCATAGCTCATACAAGCTTACTGTGACCGAACGTCTGCCCTAACCCCTAAATCTCTCAATCATTATATAGAGCAGGGACTATATAGTAGACTTAATAGCAAACTCAGTTAACTTACCGTTCGGGAAGATGATCACTAGTTTTTACTCCCTGTTGGTCATATAACTCCTCCCCCACTGTGCAGTGCCTTCGCCATCTTTATCATTAGTCTCCGCTGTTGGGTAGTGACAGCCTATGGCAACAGCGGGCCATTGTGACAGCAAATCCATAATGCTTTGCGAGGAGAGCTCTCCGCGCAAAGCATACCATGATGTATCTGCCTCTTCTGAGGCCTTTCTTTTCTTCTCATACACTTATTGACACTTTTTCTCTTACGTCCCTCGGCCATTTTCAAAGAACCGCGGTGAGATAGGTGAGCTTCAATGACTGTCTGCAACTGTAGCTCAACACAGATATATGCCTGAAAGTGTGCATGTGCAAAAAAACATAGCTAATGATGACCTTTCGTAAACATATCACCAGAATGATGGACAATTAGGAGGACAACTTATTTAGGTGATCCACCCGGAAATAAAAAATCGTCCTCTATACCTTTAACTGACACTAACTAAAATCCAATACATTTGCATCAAGATGGATGGTTGATAAAATGATGTCTTTCAAAGGTCAGTAAAACCAGCTAAAGATGATATAGGTTTATAGGAAAAGTTTCTTGCCTAAAAATTATTTAAAGCAGCAAGTCACCCTTTATGTAAACAACATAAAAAGTGAATTAGCTATAGGGCTACAAAATAAATGAACCCTAAATTAGTTTATATACTTCTCTTTTTCATATATTCTCTCTTGGTGATCAGCAAACAATTGACAAAACAAGCCTGAAAAATGTTTGACAGAGTTACGTAGAACCATTTGCTATATTTTCTTTCTGGATGTTTGATTTCATCAACTGGATGGCTGCATATGTTGCTGCATGAGCTGTCTCTATAGCTCTGCAATGAGGGTGCATTTATTGATGTGCAAATGTTGCTCATGCTTTGTGGACTAATGCAGCCTGGTATCACTGAAGAGGCTGGCTTTTGAATTGTGCATTTAAAATAAGCCAGATGCTCTCTCTTTTATCCGGCCTGGAGGCACAGCATTCATAATTTCCGAAGAGAACTTAAGGTTTTTATTTGTAAGACCAGAGGCCGATTTTCTACTTCATCTCATCTAACAACAAAAAAACGTCCCATAGAGTTTGGATAAGCTCGTTTGGTGTTGAATGTTGTCCAGCCAGAAGGATTTTTGCTTACAACTATTATTTTTTTTTTTATTTTGGGCAATTTTATATGCTGCATGATCATAGCAACCAATTGTTTTTATTTAAAAAGCTGGAGCAGCTAAATAAGAACCTAAAAGCTGAAATAATACTTAATCTACATCCACAAATGCAAGATCAGTTGAAAAGGAGCACAAATGATGAAAAGCAGGAGCAAAGAGACGAAAGGAATTCGGTTCTATCACTTTTTTAGGCAATTTGATATCTTTTTAAACAAGCTGGATGAAGTCTAAACCCTAAGAAGGAACCAGCTAGAATACTGAGGATTAAATGTGTTTCGCTAAAACATGGCTGCAGGATTATATATTGGACTCCAAGGTCTCTCTACTGGATTTTCTGACCCTATGAGCAGACAGAGATTTAAGGAAGAGTGGCAAAATCAGTGGAGTTGGATTAGTTGAACAATAGACATGCCACTGTGAAATGTCTTCTTTGCAGACAAGATAATAAACTTAGCTGAAAGTTTTAGGCAATATTTTTTACCCAAAGCTCACCCATTGTAAGAATATTTTCTTTCTTCTATTATCTGCTATCACAGAAACTGTGTGAGGTTATTGGCTCAGTCCTCGCTAATTTACAGATATAAGAGACGAAAGGAATTCGGTTCGATCACTTTTTAGTGTATATACTTCTCTTTTTCATATATTTCCTCAATAATTCTTCTTTGTGAAATCCTATCCGATGGTTTCTAGAACAGAGCCTGCCTTCTTTATTAGCCTGTTGCGCATTTTTAAGTCACTTGCTCTGATGCTGTTACCCCAGCAAAGATGGCATAAGAGATCACAGTCTCCACAGAGACTCTTCCTACAAATGCTGCAGCTAAGCTTCCTGAGAAAATAGTCTTCTCTGCTCATTCTTGTAGACTGCTTCACAGTTGCGTTTCCAATCACACTCTGTTGTCCAGGTGAACACCAAGGTGATTGTACTCCTCCGCCACCTCCACTTCTTCTCCCATGATGTGAACATGATTGAACTTGTTCCTTGTTCATTTGATCTACAATCATCTCCCTTGTTTTTTCCACACTTAGCATCAGATTGTTTCTAGACCATGACACAGAGAAGTGCACTAGCTCTGTGTACTCAGCTTCTTGTCCATCTTTGATGCACCCATTGATTGGAGAGTCCTCCGAGTATTTCTGCAGATTACCGTACTCTGTATGGTACTGGAATTCACAGGTGAACAGAGTAAAAAGGAAGGGAGAGAGTACCATCCCATGTGGTACTCCTGTGCTGCTGACTACCTGGTTTGACAGCTGACCCTTCTGTCTAACAAACTATGATCTGTTTGTCAGGTAGTCTTTGATGCAGGCAATTGTTGATGCCTTCACCTGAGTCTTCTGATGTTTCTCACAAAGTAAGTCAGGCTGAATTGTCTTAAATGCACTGGAGAAATCAAAGAACATGATCCTTACAGCGCAGTGTGCGCTGTTTGTTGAAGCAGGTGCATAATGGCACCTTCAGCTCCACCATAGTAAGCAAACTGCAGGGTGTCTTGATATCTGTTTATTTGTTTGCTGAGGTGATCCAGTTACAGTTTCTCAATGACCTTCATGATGTGGGATGTCAGTGCAACAGGTCTGTAGTCACTGGATAAACAAGGGGAGTGGTTGAGATTTCAGGTGAGAGAGAAATAAGTCAAACATTATTATCATGGGAGAAGAAATGATTCACCAGCTGTGTCCAAGGGGGTACAGAGCACTTAATATTTGTCCATCAGTGTTTGTAGTAAGATGCAATATGCAGCATCTTCTGCTGGGATAGCAGCATTTGGGCAATTGACTTAATGAAGCCCAGCAAAATTAAAGGAGGCTGGCTCGGTTCTGGAGAAGCCTGAAAAGCCCTCTGGGTCTGGTTTTACAAAAAATAATTCTTCAAAAATTAAGAACATATAAAAAATCCTTTCATCAGACTATCAGGAGAACAGTAGAGTGTCTTAAGTAAGAAGATTTTCCAGATCTGCTGTAAGACAGATCACTACAGGAGATTCTTGCTGCCTACTGATACTAGCATCTACAAGGGCTCTTTGTACAAAAATCTGTAATATGAGGTACAAAAACATTTATCTTTGGAATAAAGTCATATTTTTTAATCAAATTAGTTGAATAAAAATGATAAATTGACTACTTGTTGATTAATGTCTGATTTTATTCCAAAGCCATTAATGTATTTGATCCAAATAGCAGAACTAAAGTATCTTTATAGCTCTTGAACCAGTTTGTTTTGATAAAGGGAATTGGTCAATATACAGCATTGTGACCAAGAAGTACAGCAGACAGTATGAAGATGAAGAAATATCAGAACAGCAAATGTACCTAGCCTGTCACAGGTAACAAAGGGTCACTATACATTACATTTAAGTGCAAGTGGGTATTCCTTGTAGTATCTATGGCAACACAACACTCATGAGCCCTGTGGCAGACTAGCAGTGAACATTTAAAGATCCCCCATCACAGGTCCACAAAAACAGTCTGTCACAGCTGGAGACAGAATGACACTGTCTGCATTTTTGATATTTAGGACATTCACTGTAAACCTCCTCATTTTATTTTATTTTTTTTACTTTTGATTATGTGTTTCTCATGAATATTTCATAACTCTTTATTATTTTCATAATTGCAGCATGTCAGAGCATCAAAGTGACTGATTGTTGGAGATTGCTATCACATTAATCTAATTGATGAAAATCATGACAGCCACACACAGACACAATGGTGTTTGCTTAAGTACTGAAAACAAGAACATCAATTTCTTTTTAGTTTGATCACTTCTATTATTTTACAATTGAGAATTTTTGTTCATTGAATCTCAGCTATGTTACCGGTAGTGTTATTTTGATCAGTATAAAGCTGTAAGGAAGTACTAAGTTGGTTTCTCCTTGTCACTACTGTGACCACCACAAAAATCAATGTCTTACCTAAAGGAGAACTATGCAAAATGTCTTTCATGAACCCTATTTCTAATTTCTCCTTCAGATGATGGAAAGCTGTCTTTTGATGAATTCAAATCCTACTTTTCTGATGGAGTCCTGACTGCCGAGGAACTGAAAGAGCTCTTCCACACAATTGATACTCATAACACAGAGTGAGTCAAGGAATTGTCTCATTTTGTTTTCAGTTTGTCAAAGCACGCTGTGCAGATTTTAGATATGAGAAGACTGGAAAAGTATTGAATTTATGCAAAGATACATGGATGTAATTAAACTTTATTTTCTGAAGAAAGTGTTCTCAGAGTTCCTGGAACACCCGTAAGTTTTATATGGATTTATATGAACCCTTGGTTTGTTGAAACTTTCTTTTCACATAGTTATATGGTAAATCACGCTGTTGAAAGTGGCTTGTTTTTTTGTTCTTTTGTTAGAGGGAAAAATTGTAAATCTACATGGTCTTTCTAAAAGATATCTGTTTTGTGGTTTAGTAAGACACACAGCTGCAAAAGAAAAGCCTGAAACCACATCTGTTAGATAACAACAATTGTATTTCACATCTGCTAAACTGAATAAGCGCTGGAGTTTAAGTTCGATCAATAACATTTGTTAATTTCAATCATGATTTTTGGTTACCAATCTTAACTTTTGTTTCTCAGAAGCTTTTGTGTTTTTAGTGTTCCTCAAAAAAGATCAGCCCATTCCCCCTTTTGTCCTACAAGCATTTTCCTTCTTCTGGCCACTTTACCTGTGAGCATAGCAATAGTACAATACATTTCTTAGCTGATATGAAGGACTATGTTTCTTCAAACCAGCTGGTCAAGAACTTTCACTGGCTCTGATAAGAAGATTTTACAAAGGAATTATCAAATGAACAAAGCCTTGGAAAGTAATGCATTTTAGTGCTGATTCCTATCTCACAATTATTAGCTTGCAGGACTTTGGGTTAATTATTTACTGATCTTAGAATGCCTGTAGATCTCCTCTGTATTTAAATAAAGCTATTAACTAATTTAGCTCTATTCTGAAAGCAATACAAATTTAAATTGGTGTGCAGCTTTTTCAGTGTAACAGAACATTGTCGGCTAGCATAACAGGCAGTGTTTCATGATCTGAGGTGTTTTCATTTTTTTTTATTTTCTTTTGTGTTTAAGTTTTCTGTTTATTTGTCATTTTATTATGGTATTTAAGTACTATTTTGTTTAGTTTACCTTTTAAAGGGGTTAAAAATGGCAAAACCGAGTTTACATTGTCATAGATGAATAACGATAGTTCAATGGGTGAAATGGACGTACAGAAAAGTTCAAACCCCATCGACACCTCCTTTCTCTGCAGATCTCACAATTCTAAACTTCCACCATAAAACGGGCGACTCCAAACGAATCCCCGAGCTGATGTAAGCTCATCTAAATATTCATGAGCATACCATAAAAGGAAGAAAACCTGTCGTTGCATTCTAGGGCTTTTAACCAGGCTTGAATCATGGCGCATAGAACAGCAAATAGGCAATTTTCAGCCCAACCAATGTTAAACACCCTATTCAGAGACCTTAATAACCAGCACCAAATACCCTATATAAGCATTCTATGACCCTTTACGGTTTTACTTGTAAGGTTTTCGATTTTACATCAGGAATTTTGTGTTTCTGGTCTTGATTAACATGTTATTAGTTTGCTTATTTGGGAGATCATCAGGGACCAAGTGTTTAGGGCACAGAGAACATTAGAAAAATGTCTTCAGAATGGGTCTTTTATTCCACTCAAAAGTTTGAACAAAAAATAAAGTTAAAAAATAACGTGTAACAGGCTATTTAACAAGGTCAACCTAATATAACTACTTAAAAGACTTACAGAATATTGTGCTGAGCTAACAAAGTGTACACGGCTTAACTTAATACTGACAAAACACAATGCACAGATGGGTTCTTTATATAATAAATTTGGCAAAACCATCTAAACGCCATAGGGAGGACAGAGAATCCATAATAGCAAGAGGCCAAAAGATCTCAATGTCACCTTAATGACAAGCCAGTGGTCTCTGCTGAGATTGCATTGTGCTCCCAAAGCCCTTCACCCTTGGCAACACCTCTTATCCAAACAGGAAGAAGCCAACTTCCCAAACCAAATAACAAATAAAATATATGAAAATTAATAATCAGAGCACATTTGAAATTAACACATGTGCACACATCATAATTTCATTATAAGGTTAAATGCATTTAAGGCCTAGATTACTAAAATATATACTTTCAAATGCAAACTAACTCAGGTAACTATCTTGACTGTTTTATCAATATGTGACTGAGTGTATCAGGCATATAGGTCATTTTTCCCTGTTTTATTTCTAAGAGCTTTTTATGCTTTCGCTTTAGTTCATATTATTTTTAGGATCCTCCCAATAGTTCTATTTTAGTTTAGTCATGTTTATGTTATTTTCTTGTCTTGTGAGAGTAATTGTTCTGTTCCTGTTGAGCTGCTGTAAGTCTTGTTGTTTTAAATTATGCAACTAAGTTTTCCTGTTATCAGCCTTTGTTTTGTGTTGTCCTCTACTACTTACTACTGCCAGTTTGCTTTCACCCTTCACTGGTGAATACTGATTGGGGCGTCTGTTGTGCAATGCTGTGCCACACCAGTGTTTTACCTAAGATCTAGATTTAAGTTGCTTTTCTTTTAAAGTAAAATTCTACTGACTTAGCATTCTGCCTTTCTGCATATGGACTCCAAGCTCCAAGTGGTGTTTGGTTTCGTTGTGTCAAAATGTATCTATGAAATAGCACTTTTATTGTTTTGTACCAAGAACACATTACTGTATAGTTTTAAATAGAACAGGTTAAAAAATAGGTGGATGCTTGGCTGCTAAGTCCATGCTGCTGGTTTGGCTCGTTTAATGGAAAATTACAGAATTGCATTCTTTTCATGCCAGCGTTTTTTTTTTTTTTTCCTAACCATGGGTGTGTGTTGTTCTCAGGCAACTGCATCAATAAAAAAAAAAAAAAAAAAACTCCAGAACCATTTTGTGGTTAACATCAAATCAATCTCTAAAATAAAAACTGGGTGACAACCTTAGCGCAGACAGTTGTATACAATGCTCATTTTAATCTTGTCTTTTTCTAGGTGAACAAATACAGAAAGTGAAGGAAAATGCATCACTTTTCATGTGTCTTTCATACATTTCATGTTTGTTACTGTGTGCTGTAGGATATTACTTCACACAAAGTGATATAACAAAATTCCATGTAACATTTATGGTGTTTATATTTAGGGAGCTCCTGTCAGGAGACCAACCCTGTCCATACTTTGGCCTTGTTACTATAACTCAATTAGCATGTTTTTTTTTTGGGAAAATAGAAAACCATTATTATGTTTCTATGGTTTATTTACATGCAGTGGTGCATGTTTTCTCTGTCAGTGGCACAATGTGAAAATGTAGACAGGAATATTGAAATCGTTTTAAAGGGGTAGCCCAGACACATGCCCAGTGTAAAAAAAAAAAAAGAGCAGAAATAAATGTACAGACACGCAACATAAGGCTGCCAACCAATTTAATACCCACAGTGGACATTATTGTTACGTACATTGTTTTTGTTGACATTTTGTCAATAATAATGGCAGACTGCAGAGAACTTGTGGTGCTGACTCCTATAAATTTAACAATGGTTCTCCAAGAGTAAAAGGCTTGCCTTCACTACACTGTCTCTCTGTTTGATTTTATATTGATTTTCCCCTTTAAAGGCCCAAAACACGTGAAAGCATTATCAACATAAAATGTGTTCTGAAATGGTTTCTGATTAATAGGTTGGTAGGCTGTCCGTTATTTTATTTGTGACAAACTACACCTACCGCATTGAAGCTTAGGGACACTTATTCATAAGCTTCACATGCATTTTAAGACATCTCATCAGTCTCTTGTAAAACACACTGAAAATCAAGGAAAAGTGTTAAACAAGCAGCGGATTGTTAGTAATCAGGTAAAAATAAGCAATTTTAAGTCAGGTAACCTCACTTTTAATTTTATCTGGTCTAATCTTTTACATCAAACTGTTCAGTTACAACCGTGCAACATTAAATTAATGAATAAATATTTCACATTGGTAAAAAAGTTATTTTTATTATAAAAGGAGAAACACAGCAAACCTGAAAAGGTGGTATAGGATTATGTTAATTGAGCAAATTTTTCACCTGTTGACTTTACTGTTAGTTTTTTAATTAAACAAAATATGAGTAACTAGATTTATTATGTGCAAAATATTCATTTGAAAGCAATCTGGGCATGTTGCCATTGATTGTATTATGCAGTCACTGAAATAATTTATCACTTTCAGAGTTTTTTTCTTTTGCTAAGAATGGAACATTTTTTGTGTTTTTTTTCCAACAATCGATCTGTGACTTTTCTTTGTGAGTTCCACACTTTGCTAGGAGCTGCTAAGAGCTTGACCGCAGTAGGCTTCTTCTTGCAGTAGGATACTCCTCCTGCAGACATGAGCAGTATCATGCATCTGTTGTTATTGTAAATATATATGAAGGGTTGTATTTACAAAAGATTAAGCAAAAATAGAGTTTAACACAAAAATGAAAAATAATAGGCCAGCGAGACATGATGATCTTTCAAAAAGATTTGTCTGCAACTACTGTGAGTTACTGGCATTTAAATAAATTTTTTTTTAAAAGTCACATAAGTTAGGTTTTGCACCTAAACAATCTCCAAAACGAGGGATCTAGCAGTCTCCTACAACCCTGATGGCAGACTGGTTCTGTTTGTTCTCAGCCACATTGTCTGTATTCAATGCAGCTGTTTCTAGTTCCATCATTCAGATTGTCTCCTAAGCCTTCTGCATTTACAGTGAGGTCCTGTACCATAATAATCAAATGCACTGGCTGTCTTTAGAATACAGGGTTTTCCATCCCAGGGATCAGTCTGACTTTATACCTCGCACTGAGATATTCAAGAGAGAGCCTTTCCAGAGCCAAGACACCTACAGTGTCTCCTCGCGGCCACACATGGAATCTGGATACTATTGTCCAAGGTCTAAATACAGGAATCTAATTTCATCCCAGGTCATTCCACACTCTTTTGATGCCATTTATTGTTAATATACTGAGAAGTTAGTGTTGTGAAGAGGTGAAAAGATCTGTGAATTGCAAAGCCGGACTTGCAGGAAAACCCATGAAATACGTTAGCTGATGTTACATAGGAGATGACACGGTCTGCTCATTCACTCTTTTTGATCAGAGAACTGAGCCACAACTGAACTGTGCCGAGCCCTACTGTTAAAATAGCATGGTTGTGTCTGGCACAGTCCAGTTCAGTTGTGTTCCATTTACACTCAACAGGTATCTTGGTTATCATGCTCGGACAATTCTTGGCAAGGCTTCAAAAGGGTAGTGTAAATCGGGCTTAATGGCAACACTGGCAAATGGCAAATCCTGAGCTAGCAGAGGCAAGAAACTCTCTTCTCTACCCTCTCTGGTGCGCTGATTGCTCCGATCTCCCAATGTGGTTGCAAAGCTCCAGATAACGGAGCGGCGGGCAGCCTCTTTCCATTTCTGGTGCTCTCTTTCTGCCGGTGTTCTAGTACTGATTTCCTGCTGCTCCTGTGTGAGCACCAAGGCAACGTCTTTCCTAACCCTTGTTGTCCAGAAGAATCAGATTAAACCAGAATGCCTACTCCAACGGCGTTGTTTCACTTTTAAAGGTAAAAAACCAACAAAAATCCCACCGTAAAAACTTTTCCTCAATGTTTTCTGTGAAATTGGCTCCAAACCTTCTCCTGCAAGTCAGCAACTGAAATTACTTATTTTTATGAGCTAGATTTATACCCCATACCCCTTCTTATGTCCACTACTTCTACGTGCAAGGAAGAATTGGGACAGTACTACCCCTCATGGGAAGCACAAGTTATGGATAGGGCTAAAAACTAAGGCTAGGGGGTGTATTGGGATTGGGACTTAGTGTAATGTACCTCACACTGAGATACTCGATAGATAGCCTTTCTACTGCCAAGATCCCTACAGTGTTCATGAGATAACTCTCGAAAACAACATGGTCGTGGCGGATGTAAACATATGAGATATATCCATATTTCACTTACAACTCAAGTGTTTTAATTGAAAAAAAAATGCTTTTATTTTAACTGCCATATCTTCATTAAGTGCTTGTACTTCCGTTAATATAATTTAAGCATTTTGACTGTCAATGAAATTGTGTACTTTACAATAAGATACTTGGTAAAACAGGTTGTAAAAAGATTGAGGCTTCAAGCTCAAAGGGCAATTTGATTGACACCAGCGTGAATAATTAGTGAAAGAATTAATCACTTAATGTATAAATATATATACACAATTAAAAAATTAAGTCTTGATATTCTTTAGTATATTCCTAAAGAGCGGGAAGTAACTTACAATAATCATTTGTTCCTTTTAATGATGAATAATTATAAACTTTACCTTATTTGTATTACTATCTGTATTGTGGATACATACAAAGGAATCAAAACTATACAAAGTATATGAAATAATGCAACAATAACATTTTTAAATGACATAGCATCCTTTATATTTTTGATTCTCCAAAATAGCTTCCATGTTTTTTTTCATACTTTGCACATATTTTTAGTGAGCCTCATAAAATTGACTTAGATTTACCGGTACTTAAAATGGTCTTCCATCAGTCTTAAAGTGTCCACACTTTGTACTTGTAGTGTATAAATATATGTTAGGTGATACTTTAACAACAGTAAACAAAGAATTTTGGGGAAGTTCTGAAATTGATTTAGTTGTATATATTGTAAAGCTTGCAACTAGAAAGTTCCCAGGTGTCTATGTATACCTTGTACTAGTGTCAGGTTATTAATTGAATAAAGTGCAGAGGGAGTTTTATTTATTATTGCTGTTTGGAAAAAGGTGAGGTCAAATTTTGGTTCTGTTCAACCTTTTTTGCCTCTGCGGTATATGCATGAGAAACCTTAAATGCTCCCAAAGAACTCAGTTTGGTAATAAATGGTAGTCCCCTTACTGGAACTCTGAATTGTGTAGTTAGTTCAACTAAGAAACAGTATCCATGTATGCTCAGGTGTTAACAAATCTTTACTCATTATGCTTTGAACACATTTGCCAAACATACCACATAGTATACCAATAAAAACAAAAATATACAGTATATATGCCATTGCACAAACACACACATATATTCAAATAAAGTTTAATAACTAATTACATCAATACATAGATACGATTTGGATTATATTAATGATCTCATTATATTATATTGTATTTTATTGTTTTATATTGAGTTTATAAAAAGAAAGAATGTAATGTTTAATGTCTTTTTTTTAATTAATGTTAAGCTCAAGGTCAATGTGTCCAAATCTCTTTTAATTAGAAGCTGAAACAGGCAGATAGTAAAGTTGTTAAAAACCCATTTAGAGCTTTCAGACTCAGTCGTGTATTGATTAGAGAATGAGTCACCAAAGCTTTAAAGTCCTTGAGATGACAAGGCTCCTTAGCCTGGTGTGCAACAATATTTGCTTATATTTATAGTTTTTTTTTCTTTTTCGGTCTTTTATGCTGCTTTATTCAGTACATTAGTACTATACCATTCATTCGTATATTTGAAGTCTAACAAGGACACATCAGAAAGAACTTGGCGATCTATCATGCACTTTTAAGTCTAACTTCTCTTGTTCTCAGCTGCCCTCTACATCTCTAAGTGTTTTCTCTTGTTCGGATAGTTTATCTCTGCAGCTTTTTCCCATGTGAAAAACAGCTACAACCTCTGTTGAGCAGAGTTTAGGCCAACCAACCTCCTCAGTTTCTGTCACAGTTAAAACCAAATCTTTTTATGAGTCTTTTAAGTATCCAAAGTGCTAACATTACATGTAACAATCGCTCATGTTTTTACTTCATTTCTTTCTGATGTATTGCTTTCAGAGCTTCCAAAATAAAAATATAATTGAGAAATTATCCTAATAGGCAAGCAGAATTAGAAAGTGTTCTCCATTTTTGCAAATCTAGTTGATAAAAAGAAAATCAAATATTTAAAACCTGACTTGTTCTTTTCAAGTTGTCATAATATAATTGACTCATGAAATAAAGGTCTTCCTGAAAAAGAGTTTTGTGGACTGGTTAAAAAAAAAAAAAAAATCATAAGTCCTCACCTTGTTTTTTTCTTGTGTTTTAGGAATCATTGCATTTAAATCTTTCTTTTCTATGTTTTTTTTTTTTTTTTGCAGCAATGTGGACACGGATGAACTTTGTGGTAAGCTGAAGCTGCACTGTCACTTTCCTCTCAGAGAAACACTGGAATGCTATTTGACATTTTGATTGCTGTGACCAAACCCCAGAGGGCCTAAAAACTCTTTTCCATTTCTGCCTTTATCTCTATTTTCCTCTTGCTCTGTAGAGTACTTCTCGCAGCACCTTGGCGAATATGAGAATGTTCTTGCAGCTTTGGAGGAGCTTAATATGTCCATACTGAAAGCAATGGACAAAACAAAGAAGGTAAGACAAAGGAGACAGCAGGAATCCCATAACCACAAGCAGAATAAAAAAATATTTGCATCAGAGTAAAATGCATCTCTCTAAGGGTTTTTTGTCATGTATTTACATGTAATTTTTACTTTATTGCCTGCATGTAAATATAGCCAGAACAACATGCTGGATGTTAATGTTTCGTGATTTATGTTTTCTTCAAGCATTTTATTTGCTTTTTAAAACCAAACAGAGCATAGTCCTGACCCCAAAGTCCTATTAAGAATTGATTGTTTGAAATTACACCAGCAATTTTATTTCTCCTTTTCTTGTCTTTGTCTTTGAAATGTATCACAGTTAAGATGCTTTAGTGATCTATTTGCACAAGACATAAGACGCATAGTAAAATCAATGGTTTGGAACCATTTTATTGTGCAGTTTAAGCATGATAAAAATCCACTTGATGGCATTTGGCATTGTTTGCTAGAAATAAATAAACCACAGCTTACTTCTTAGCCCTGAGAAGATTACGGCCTAAATCACTGGGTCTAGATTGGAGGTCTTCAACAAGGGGAGGTACTGCATAGTTTTTTTTTTTTTTTTATATTCCCCCCAGCAATTTTTTCCACTACGTGAAATGTCTTTAAATACACATTAACATGAATTCAACACACTGTATTAAACAGATAAATGGAGGCATACTGTAAGATGTCTTTCAGTCATCAATGCTCACATTCAGCGACACACAGGAGCTCTTTCAAGCTGGGCACCGTTTCATTCACAACATCTGTCCCATCAATGAGGAATCAGAATCAGAAATACTTTAATAATCCCAGGGCGAAATTACAATCATTACATTGCCCCATGTGTAATGGAGTGACTATAGGACCAGTTTGATATAACACAATTTCATACAATATATATAATTAGGGGGTCCCTGCTCCATCCCGCCATCAGAGTTTGGAGGTCCTTGGCCTGGAAAACATTGAAAACCCCTTGTCCAGACTTTAGAAAGAGTATCATACAGACATGTTGCAATGCTCAGTAAACTGTTCATCTCTACAACCACACAATAACAAAAAAGATAGAGCAGATGAAGACCATAACGTATTTCTCCTCTGATGTTTTTTTTTCTTTCCATTTTTCATCCTTCTGTCCTCCCTGTTTTCTGGGCAAAGGTAAACAAAAAACTATTGTCTCTTTGAAACCTACTAATTTTTACAGTGCTTATCAAGGACAGATGATAAAAAGAACAACCTTTGTGTGGAATTATTTCTCTCTTCTGTAGCAGTCCAATTAAACACAAGACAAACAAAAAAACAAAAACAAAACATAAAACATGCAAACTAAAAAAAAGAACACCAAGGGACTTCAAAACTGATAAAGGGATTTTTTATTGTTCTATAATAGTGGGGTGCCTATGTCTTTTCTTTTGCACAACTGTGTGTCTCCAAACGAAGAGCACCCCCATTCACATATGAAACACACTTATCGTTAAGTTCCAAGCTTTATAGGTTAGCCCCACAAAGCTTTTTTTGCCTTAGAAAACAGATTAGACAATCACCATTTCCACAAGGCCAACAATTTACCTACATCTACTCATAGAAATTTGGATTCCTAAAAGGTGACAGGAAGGAAAGATTGAAGTGCTTACATTTATAATAAAGACAAAACTAATTTATACAAAAGGGATTATCTCAAGGAATCTCTTAACCAAGTTGGCATAAATTGCACAAAAACATTTCTTTATCAGGTGGCTAAAGTTAGTTAACTTCAGCTCAAACTTTTGTAAAGGTGCTTACCGAAATATCCCATAGAAATGTCTCCACTCTCCAGTCCTTTTACTGGTGCTCTGTGAGAACACCATACGCTGTCAGATCGGCATACACTTAGGATTTTGTCTAAATTAATTCAGACTCAATATATATATATAAACCACAGCCAATGTTTTATATGATTTTAAACATAAAAACAAAATGTAACCAAATTTGAATTTCCGCACACAGGTTTTTTACTACTAAAGTATGCTGATCTGACAGAACTGCGGCGAAGAACCGGCGAGCTGAATTCAAATAGGTAGCATTGTCTTTAATTCAATTCAGTTCAGTTTATTCATATAGCGCCAATTAACAACACGTCATCTCAAGGTACTTTACAGTTAACAGATCATACAGTCAAATTGATTCAAAATTTTCTATCTAAGGAAAACCTGTTGATTGCAGTGACTCATTGACTCGAATGCAATCCCTCACACTGAGCATGCTTGTGGCAACAGTGGAGAGGAAAAAATCCTTTTTAACGGGAAGAAACCTCCAGCAGAACCAGGCTCAGTGTGAGCAGCCATCTGCAGAGGCCAACTGGGGTTCAAGGAGACAGAAGCAGAGATACAAAAAGCAGCTATAAAAGGTGGCCCTGTCCAGGAAACACACAGCCGGGCAGACGAGCTCCGAGCCAACTCCCACGCCAGAGGACGCAGAGAGCACATCCAGCCAATCACAGTCAGAGAAAGAGGACTACACTGGAAAACAGCCCTTTATCATGCCTTACACTCTCACACCGACACCAAGCTACGGAATCCCAAAGGCAAATAGCTAACATTTCAGGCATCAGGCTACATTGAAATTCAGCAGGTAACAGACATATGAAAAGTATAGATTCAAATATAGTCCTCCACTAATCCGATGCTTTTAAACTAAAAAGTGTTTTATTTGTATATCTTTCCTAAACATTATCCTTTATTCTATACTCTTTTATTGTGTAATTTTGGTAATAAAGACCAATAGATTATCATATTGATACTAAATTGTCTGAATTTAGTTTCAAATACATTTCATAGGACATTACAAAAACATTAAAACAGATTATATTTTTAAACATGTGTATATTATTTGACAAAATATTTTACCAAAGTTAAAGTTAGAGTTATTGCAGAAAGTTTTTTTTTTTTTCTTTTTAAATGTTAATACAATGCTACAAAATTTACTCTCTGCATTTATCCCCTCCCCTTGGGAGCAGTGGGCTGCCATGGTGCAGCACCTGGCGAACATCTTGGGGTTAAGGGTCTTTGCTCAGAGAGCCAGAGTGGAAGTCTGTGGGAGTGGGGTTCAAACTTAGAACCTCAGGATTCCAAACTCTATGCTCTAACTACTAAGACAATACCCCTGATAGAGTGAGTCGATAAAATTTAGAAAAAAAAACAGCCTGGACATATATGTGAAAACTTTATAGTGACCTAAACCTAATTTTAGGTAATTTTTAAGAGACTTCTTTGAACTAAGTTCTAATATTTTCTCTTTGATTAATTTATTATATTAAAAAAACAAACTATGGTTTTAATAGCACTTACTGTTGTAACTTACCAGGTAATAATGGATATTATTTGCGTTTCCCTCTCCTAGTTACAATTCTGTCTTCCTGTCTGTCTTGTGCCCCCAAACTAAAAGACATGCTCTTTTTTCTAACTACTACTTATTTGTTACTTACATTGTCTTCAATATGCCTTGCTCTTCCCATTGCAACCCTCACTCAACTTTGAGTTCAACTATTTGCTATCCATCCACTGCATCTAATGTGAACAGATCCATAATTTGTTTGGTCAAATACTTCAAGCTTCCCTGTGATTTACAAAGCATTAATATACAGCATAAATGTCTACATTTAAGCCTGCCATTTATTGTCATTTGCATAGTTTTGAGCGGTATGCCTATTGCAGAGTCGTTATCTCAATGACTATAAAGCTTTGATATATTTTGCAGTCCTGTTATGACCTACAATCCGATTTTATACCACTGCTGAGGTCTTTATGAGCCACTCCTACTGTATGTAGAGAAGAATTTAAATTCAGTGAAAATTTTTGATTTTTAAGCATTAATTGTCTGCTTATGGTCATTTCAGCACATCTTCATTAGATTAAATTCCAGACTTCAGCTAAGCTTCTGCTGCAATCTGGTTTGTCGCAGCATCTGAATTTTTAGTCTCACAACAAATCAATGTTGAAAGACTCCAGCCAATAGGTCCATCTCGTAATCACCAGCGGGTCAAACCCATGACATGCAAGCAGTGTTTCTTTAGGTGGGCCCGGTAGCAATGACGACAGTCAGAAGGGGCTTAAAAACCCGGCTACGCTGGAGGACTCACCTGACGATACCACAATTGACTCTGTTTTAGCTAAAATGGTGACAATTGCTATGTGCATTTATAGATGGGAAAGACGTCTATGCTTTTCTTCTGACATGATTTGGAAAAAATGTAGATTTATCAGCTTACTCCGTCGAAACGTCACGATTCTCTGCTACGATTGGCTGAAAGCGTATTATGAGAGGTGGGTGCTAGCTGGAACGTCACCCAATCATCTCAAAGTATTGTACTAAATGTCCCTCCTTTTCACGGAGAGACTGAAGTGCAGCCATCCCAGATTGATAAAGTAGAATTCAACTCAGTTCTACACATATCAATCTGGCTACTGCCAGGTTAGACTTGAAATAGGACACCCCATAATCAATCATGTCTAAATGTGGTACAAACCAATTTAAAATTACAAAGAATAATCCAAAATGCACTGATGTGAAAACTCTAAAGACCAAAAAAAGAAGCAATTTTTAATCTTAGACAACCGAAACTTTTCTTTCTAATTATTCAAATTGTGTTCTAATAGGCCATGATGATTAAATTTTACTTTTAGATTTAGAAATCCTGAGGGCCTCTGTGACTTTTAATGTCACTGAGTCATGATTTATGTGGTTTGACAGAAAAGAAATGCTAGAAGTCAAGCTAAGTTTGAGCCTTTTAATGATACAAATTAGAGATGCTTGATTCCTCTGACTGCGGTCCTGTATTTTAGCAGCAATTCAGGTGTCTTCTCAGCGTGCGTCCGAACTGGCTCCCTCTGATCTCCCATTAGGGATATTTCCATTACAGAGCCAGAAAGGGCAGGCAATGGCTTACTCATACTCATTAACCACCAGAACAAAACATGCTTTATTTTACCTGTGGGTTAAATAAACATGAAAGATAATAGTTGCTGATTCCCATGTAAAAGCTCCTCTCAATGTAAATGAAACAAAGTCAGAAGAAAGGTTAAAGTTGGAAAGGGAGACAGAAGGATGAACAGCCAGTAATGAGGGTAAATTATCAGAGATTAAACAGATGACAGATGTAAGGATAAATCAAAGGGATACTGTAATTAATCTGCATGGAAAACCTTGTTAATTTGTCTTATTAGACACAAATTGAGAAGCTCGAAACTCTCCTCAGCTCTTTACATCCAGTGCTATAGTCTAGTTATTGGTGGGTTTACTATGACCTTCTATCACTATTGAAACTATTACTTAACCCATAGGCTAGCATTTGCATGATAAACATTATTCGTTTCTTAATGCAATGTAACCATTTTATATTTGTAGCCCAGTGAAAAACTATTTCTGCAACAAAAACAGGGAGAAGATTCAAACAAACTTCACTGAAGCAACCAACAAGTTTATATTTAGATTTTTTTTAAATTGATACTGTTCTTTTTTCTTTTTTTTTAAGAACACTTTGGTGAAGATCATGAGAAAAATTATTAAATGATTACAACAGTTATGAAAAAAATACTTGTGCAGTGTAGCTATTTCCTTTAAAAATGGGGTATCAAAGTGAGCAGACTACAAATATAACTTTTATTTTCATTTTACTGTACATCTATGTGCAATAAAATTTTACATGTGAGGTTTTAAGTTGACAAAAATATGAACTTAATCTGTTAAAAAGTGGAAATCTGTCCAGGATGTATCTTGTTGAAAATAGGCACCAGTACTGCAACAACCCTGCATGCTTATAAGGTAATAATTGGTAATTTGAAAGGTTTAAGGGAGGGTTTAAGTTTTTATAAGAATTGACATGCGTAGATATATACCTAAAAGCTTTCAAGAGTTAGGGGTTTATAAGTATTGAGAAATACAAATACGTAACAACATAGTAATAGAATAATTAGTTTGAATTAAGCTATGTGACATGGGCAGTATTTTGTTACATGCCAATTTTGAATTTGTTTAATTTCATTTGAATGCAAACTCGGATAGTGAAAAATACAGAACCCAGGAACAGACATGGGAAAAATATATATAACGTGCGTACAAAATACCTACGCACTCCCACAAAATACCAATTCTTTCCCCAAAATTCAATAAATAAATTAAGTTAATTTGTGGCCATGGAATACTAATTAGTATTCCTCTAGAAAAAACTAATTTGTGCGCAAAGTTGTTCTCAAGGTGTATTTATTTTTTGCTACAACATACGGGTGCAAACAGAATTCTAAAACATAATCCTTATACAGCACGCAGTTAGAGGAACAGAGGAACAAACCAACATGAGGGACAAGGAAAGTCTGATGGAGTTTTATTTTAGGTGTATGATAAACTATAAAGAAATTCTGATCAGCCTGGCTTTGCAAGGATTTCTTTTTAGTGAGGCATTGTAATAAAATATTGGCAGTGAGGTATGAATGATGACCAGATGTACCGATGTGTGCATGACTGCGCTGTAAACTGACTTCTGCTGCTGTCCAATTGGTGTTTGTCTTGAAACTTTCATGTTTCAGCTCAAGGTCAAGCTGGAAGAGGAAAGAATGCAAATATGTTCATGTGGTAAGTGCAGAGTGAGCCAATTAAGCCGCAAATAAGTGCATTCATTACTTGTCTTACAGTATTATGTGAATCCTATAGGCAGCCGCAATCTGTAACAGTGTGGCAGGTATGATCACTATGTGGAGAAGACATAGGCAGATGAGAAGGAGAAGAGAAAGGACCTTATCTTTTAGAGTGAACAGCTTTAAAATGACAAATGTAAAAAAAAAAAAAAAAAATACTAGGACCTATTGAGTAAGATGGCTTGGAGCCTTGAACACCATAGAGGGACTTCTAGATCATTAGCTGGAGCTGAGTTTTATCAAAGCTCAAGTGGTTGGGGTTTATTTCCATCTGCAGCGGTTTTCTTATGCACACAGGGCTTGTTATGCTGCGTTATTACGCAGGATCCAGCGTATATATTCAGTTTGTATATATTGTCTTACTCCTCTCTCTTCATCATTCCCAGCAGCAGCAATCTCTGCCTCTGACCTGAACAGAGATAATTTCTCCTCTGTTACTGGGATGCGCAGAGAGCCTAATAGCGCATATTTACACATGCTGAAGGCTAACTGTGTGAGCAGATGCTTTGTTTGTGCTCTGGACAGATGTATATGGACTCTTTTCTGTTCTTTAACCCACCAGCAATGGACTCTAAGGATGAAGCCTATAGGCTCACCCCTTAAAGTTCTGGGTCTCACTGGTTTCTATAGCTAAAAAAAAGGGTGATTTGGGAGTTGATTCTCCAGCACCAGTAGTCAGTGAAGGGCCACTTAGCAGGTGTTTTTGTGGAATAAAATGTAGTCATTGATGCCCTTCACCAAGGATAAATATAGATGAAAAAATGCATGACTTTAGACTCTGGAAGATAGAATTCCAAAAAAAGAACATAGGTCAAAACCCACAAATGTTTTTAACATGGCGAAAATGCTCTTTTAATGGCAAAATAAAGTAGTTTGTCTGCAAGAACTGGTATTCCATGTGAACAAATTTTAGACCTAGATGAACTTTATTGCCATGTTGTATACAAAGAGTGTATACAAAATGAAATTGAATTGCATAAATTTTTTCTATAGTGAATGAGTAGCTTACAACAGTGAATAAGTGTGTGTGTGAGTGTTTTGTCCCTGAGTTGCAAAGTCCACATGTTGGTAAAAATGAAGGAGAACAGTCTTCAAATTAGCCTGGTTAAAATCCACAGCAATGATGAAAACACCCTCTGTGTGTGGCGATTGCAGCTCAGAGATTGACTGTATAGAGCACTTATGGCCTCTTTTGTATTACAGCTGGGGGACACATAGCAATGATGCTAACAACAGTAAACTCTCTAGGCAGATAGAACAGTCTGCAGATAACTGTCAAAAACTCGATGTCTGGAGAGCAGAAGCTGGCGACCAATCTAACATTTTTACACCAGCTGTTGTTGCAAACACACAGCCCTCCTTATCGGGTCTTACTACTGAGTTCGAGGTTCCTATAGTGTGAGCCCCTCCAGGCTAATGGCACAGGGAGGCGGGAATCCAAAAATCCAACTTAAAATGTAACACGAACCAGAACCATGGAGACATCAGGGGAAAACAGCACGTGGAGTCAGGGAGAGGCGAGGAGAGACGAGGTAACACTAGGAACCAGCACTAAGGAACACCACAAGGAGAGTATTTATGGGAAACTGAACAAAGAGAGGACTAACGAGCTGATTGGGAGCAGGTGTGAAGAGAGGAGTCTAGAAAGGAGCCAGGGAAAAGAACACCAACACAAGTTGTCAACAGAGGGCAACAAATAAAAACCTAAGAACTCAAATATATCCAGAAAACACAACAAAATAGGTGTACCAGGGGGGGGTTAAGCTTCTCCCTGAAATATTTTTTTGGAACTTGGGATGTCTGCTGTCATGCATGTAAATCTCTTTGCATGTTGTATGAAGATAACATTTGTGAGTCCAGACTTGTTAGCACTATAGGCTAGTAGTTGCATTTTAAACTCATCTGACAAGAGCACACTTTTTTACATGTTTTCTGTGTTTCCTACTTTGCATGTGTCAAGTGGCAATTAAGACTTTTAATCAATTTCTTTCAACATTGATTTTCTTCTTTCTCTTGTTATATAGGTCAGATTTGTAGAGTTGGAAGGTTTTTCTCATGCTGTGACTTTAAAGTGAAACATGTTGAATTTCCTCTAAAAAAGGGGTCAGCAACCCAAGGCTCCAGAGCCGCATGCTGATTTTTAGTGTCCTCCTTGCATAGCCTGCAAAACACATTTCAGTGTGGCGCGGTGCCAGGCAAACAAAGCGGCGGGTGTGTCTTGGGCCATGGATCACAAAGGGAAAAAAGGAAGATAGCTGATGAGAACAGAGGATTTAAAGAAGAATGGACCAAATCATTTGCTTTCATTATCAATGTGGAAGGATTGCCTGCATTTTTGCTTCGTAATGAGAGGTTGTCAAAAAAAAATGTTAGTAATTTGGAAAGGCATTTCCAGGGAAGGCTAAATATGCAGCCGACCACCAAGTTGGGAGTGAGAGAAAAAGTGTGATTTCAGAACTTCTGGATAAATTAGAGGAGAGCAAAGAAAGTCTTAAGAAGTGGTTTGGATCTCCAAACTCCACTAGTGCTATTAGTTTTGTTGCAAGCATTGAAAATCGTCCACAGATCCAACAGGTAGCGCTCTGATGCAGGGATGTGAACTTTCTTTAGTTTTCTTTCCCCTCAAAACCTCAAAATAAAAAATAACACCAAGCAACGCTGCTGATGGAGGATGTAATATTTCGGGGTTAGAGAGCTCTGCTCTGATGAATGTCAGTTCCTGCTTGGTCCCAAAGGGCTCAATCAGCTCCTCCCAATAGAAACACGTCCACCATAGAATCATTCCTTTATCGTGTTTCTATAATTTCATCAATGCAACGACATCTAAACCGTGCGGTGAAGAGCCAATATGTGACATTTGCTCCAGGATAAACATTTAATCATGAATGCTTATTATATATTAAAGCCCTCATATTCCTTTTTTATAGTGGGCTAATACACTTAGAGCCCGTGTTTCCATACGAGGCTTATATAAGACTTTTACATATTTGCGGCTCCAGACAGATTTGTTTTTTGTTTCTTGAGCAGTTTGGGTTGCCCTGCTCTAAAACATGATTACAAATTGCAAAACCAAATATTATTTACATTTCTGAAAATTTTTAAGTCACTAAACAGTCACATATTCAATAAGGGGTGTTACAAACTGCTTCTCTCTTTGGTGTTTAGATGCATAGAATTTAAATATACTATTATGAATGTGTTAAGATGACCGCAGTTAGCCTGATAACTAGTATACCAATAGGGAAATGCCATTCATTTTGATGTTTTGTGCTATTTTATGAAGATTATGAATAAATTAAATAACCAATACCGGGATTTATAGTCAATTAATAGGCCATTTATATCAAGGATAAAAGCAATTCATGATTATTAGTGAAATGATTATAACTGATATCTGCTTGTTCAACAACGTTCTTTAGTCTTATACTCAAGGTTGGACTCTGGTCTGACTGTTAAATTCCAGTTGCCTTTCACCAAGTTAGTAATTATGACAATCAGCAGAGTTATTGATCACCCACCAAAGGAATTGTCTCTGTTCATTCCAATGTTAACCAAAGGAGGGTGGATTTGACTCTGACTGATAAATCGTTCACTGCATAGATAACCACAAGAGACCACGCACAAAAAAATTGGTACCTTTATTAGCTAATAATCACTATCACAGTATTATTGTATCTAAGAACCACAAACACTAAATGCTACTAAAAATAAGTCTCTGAGGGTCCAAGTTTCAAGGCTTGCAGGTTAATGCATTTAAGGTGTCCTTTAAAATAGCAGCAGAAAAATTTTAATAACAAGTTATGCAGAGATCTTAAATGCACTCAAACAGTGAAGCTTCCTTTTGGTTTTACAGTGAATAATTAAGGGTCAGCTAGAACACTTGCTGTGTTCGATTTTGGCGGCTGCATCCTCTGATGGACCCAGCCTACTTAGACTGGGCCCTTCAAAGGCTTTGAAAATAAGGAGGCCGGAAAAGTTTGGCTATAGAATCAAACAGGTTGAGGCTTCTGCACCTGTCACCGCCCCTCACCAAGTTTACACTCTGTCGCCTAGAATCATGACAGTTGACTCACAAAGCAAGCAAAGAATGGATGCCTAACTTCTCACTACTGTTCTGTGTGTTAATTTCGTTTTCGAGGACCTTCACCAGCAACATTGGCCTCGAGAATATCAGATTTATAGTCCTCACACTACAGAGATATTGGAATCTAAGCCTAAATGTCAGCTGCACCCATTTGCACAGGGACAGATAAAACCTTTCAATAAACCAAACATTTCCTGTGACATATCTGACTTAATGACTATTTAAATGAACTATTTTCATTTATTTAAGACAAAATTTTTTACATTCTTGTATTATATTAAGCTGCACTTACAATATTCATCACTGTTCGTTAACATTTCCCTTTCTCCTCTGACCACGGAGCAGCCTGCTTGCTTGGGCTCGAAATAAATCACGGGATACCCAAGGCTACGTAGGATACCGAACCTGTCCTGCCAAAAAGGCGAAAAGAAGGCTGCATATTTCGGTTGCATACGAAAGAGTCATCCAATCCAAACAGGCCATCGTTCCGGACTATGATGTAATTGGACATCGAATCTGGCCTTCAGAAGAAGTAGCCGCTGAATTAGAACACAGCAAAATGGTCATAAAACTTTGCCCTAAGATGGCCCTCACCAGGGGGTGGTAGCCACATAACATATCTTCCGCTGAGGAATGCTGAGTCTCCCGTCTGACTCGCGGTTCTTAAGGCAAAGAGGAAAAAGGAAAGGAGTTGGCTGCTTAAATAATCTCTATTGCAGCGATGAGACGTCAGGAGGGAGTCACTCTCTCTTTGTCACTGACATTTGATCTTCAACAGATGGTAACTGGTGACTAAATAAGAAAGTTGATGAGGACTAACCAACAAAAAAAAAAACTTTAAACAGAAATATGATGGTGTTTCACAAAGACCTAAAAATAAAATCAGAAAGGAATCAAACAGTTTAAAAGGTAGCAAAGAAATTATCACAGCAGAATCCCTAAACAACCACTCTGCATTTGTTTCTTTTTAGTTACTGCAAAAAAAAAACGAATGCAGGAAATTGACACATAATTGCTTAAATTTAATAAAGAAAGTTTATCACTTTATACAAGACACAGTAAAAAATGTACTATATTTTAAAAGACTAAATTGAAACCAGACGAGAAATGTAGAACTTATAAGACAACAAATTTTAAAAGAAACTATATGATATAACAAAAGAGAAGGAAATCAGAAGCTTAGCAAATAAAAAAGTAAAAAAACAAAAAAAAACAAGAATATGTATAAATATCAAGATCAAACACTGGCAGAATTAGTTTTATTTAAAATTTTAAAACCCAAACACATCAAAACGCTTGATTTATTTATTTTTTTACTCTGAACAGACTTATGTTTAATAGAACAGATTTCAAAAAGAAGAGAGAGATGGAAGAAAACGTAACAGTTGTTGAGGTATTTGGCTTTTGAAAAACATCTTTTTCTTTCTCTCGATCTTAACTTTCAAAAGCCTTTAGACATCTCCCTCAGGAAGAAGATGACTCCAAATGCCCTATCAGTCAGCTTCACGAACTTCTTCACTGTTTGCTCCGTGACTCTTACAATTTAACCTTAACCTGACTTGAACACAAATAACCCAACACATTCAGAAGAGCTGCCGATGACAAAAAAAACCCCCCACAAAATCACAGAGAATAGAAAAGGGGGGTTAATCCACAGATTTTTCAACTCATCCTTAGATGTACAGAGGCATTTGCTTTAGAAAATAATGTCATATAGAACCAAAATGATAAAAAAAAAAAAACATATGTAATCTGTTAAATTTCCCTGATTATTATTGGGCGATGGAAGAGCCAGGAGGAGGACAGATGCTGTGTTAGTCACTGACTGAATTTCAGTCATCACTGTTAAACTGTATATGAATTTGAGTGGGTAGTCTCTGGCTATTGGTGTGTGTGAGGGGGCTGGTTGCATGTGAATCGCTTCATAACGCCTCTTTTGTTTTGTTGTGCTCTGATAGATATGCACATGCTATTTTATTTGCATGTGCAACATATTTATGTACACAGACATTAGCACTAAAAACACAAATGTGGATCTTATGTAAATACCATACCATCTCATATTATACCATACCATCTCATATTATATAAACATTTGTTTTGGCCCACTTATCTGTGCTACAGGAAAGCACAGATTTTTGTTTCAGAGCATACTGTAATCTAAAAGGTGGTGCGGGAGTCGATAGAAAAATGTTTACATACAAATACATTGCCATTGCACATCCTCATAGTAAACAGAAAGAATAATTATTTAATGATAGTCTTTTAAAGAATCTGTTTATATTCACTTCAACAATATGATACAATACACAAAAATCATCTTTTCCATTTTCAGTACCCTCTGCAATGATTAGCCTGCTTGTTAAAAAGAAGGCCCTGAAATACATCCGTTCTTTATCATGGTATCAAAATTAAAAGGTTAAAATTAGAATAATAATAAAACATTTAACATTTAGTTAGACAGGACACAATCCCATTTTAAGGAATACACTTAATTATAAAACAGACTTATCTGAGTGACATCCCATAGCCTACAGCGTTCATCTCCTTTGTGGCTACAATAGGTTTGGCTTCTCTGGGATGGCTTTCTGCATGAATTAGGGATATTTTTTCATAGGATTTCCTGATATTTCTTTCAGAATTCAGTTTGTTAGGGGATTATCTGCAGGCCTGGCAAGTTCTTCCACACCTAACAACAGCCATACTTTCATAACCCTTGGTTTCTGCACTAGTGCACAAAATCATCCCCAAATAATCCCCAAATCCTTTACCATGCAGGACTTCTGCTGATTTCTCTATTCTCTGTTCTTGAACTACTCTGAAGGCTGCAGGAACTTTTTGCACTTCAATCACTTCTACATTACACATCTCAGCATGTCTAACCCCACTCTGTGATTTGATGTGGTCTACTACTAAGCTACTGTCTTTCCCAGTAGCATCAACTAAAATGTTTAGTAATGAGAAGAGATTATTTGGCATGGTATCACACTATAGTCTTGTCTTGAAAGAAATATGGAGGAAACAGTCTGCATGTCTAGGTGCTTTATTGATTTTTTTTCTTCTCAAAACTATAAAGTATCCTGAGTGTTTATGTCCCTTCTACCCATGAATGAAATCAAGGGGAATGTTGTCCTCTCCTCTTGCACATATTGATAGATACAAAATCCAAAACATCTGCAGACATATTTACTACTAAAGGTGGTTCTGCAAAGTATTTAGTGGGGAGGATTTGGAAAACCATATTTCATTTGATTTAAGAGACAAGTTTGATACTGCTGTATCCCATAGCATTTTTTTTACATTGAAGTTTGTGATAGTAATGAGACAGTTGATGAAAACTGCAAATGGTATGCACATAGTTTAGAAATTAACCTCAGAAACACGAAAAAAAGCAAATCATTGAGTTGAAGTAAATGTGTTGGGATGATAAGGAACTTTAAGTTTTTAAAGATTTTTCATTATTTTTTCTTTTAGTATGGAGGATACGTCATGTCTAGGATCATTTGCAGGCAAAGGTCCAGATTTGTATAAATTCAGACATTTTCTTTTTGCATGGTGGGTTTTTGGACAGAAGTATATGCAGAGAGTTAAAAGTCATTGCCTTCACCACAGCTCCCATTTGACCTTTTGTGCAGCAGGCAATTAAGTATGTAGGAGAGGCAAAAAGGAATAAAAATCAGGCAGACGGCAAATTTACTTTAAATGACTGTAAATCTGTGAAACGAACATACGCTGCCGAGACTGCAAGTGGCTGACCTTTACCAGTCTGTCAGAGTTCAGTTCATTGCACATTTATGTTCAAAATGTGTTAGCATAAAGGATTATATATTTCTGGTTAGCAGAATGACACACCATGTGGTCAGAAATGTAACTACATTTTTATTTTCAATCAGCATATCTTTTTTGTACACTTCTATGTTTTTAAATCTTGGTTTTGCTTATAATAAGAATAGTCTCAGAGCTCAGAACTGAGTGAGCAGCTGCAGAGCGTGCAGATCTAACTCTACAGAGCCAAGCACCTTTACCTCCCCTTTGATTAGATTCTAAAAAACAGTCAGCCCTCCTGCTTTGTTTCTGGCACAGCAGATGATATGTCCTCAATGTCAGAGGTATATTTTTCCATCTCAGTAAGTTTATCCAATAGTCACAGCCTGACCAAAAAAAAAAAAAAAAAACCTCATAAAATGACAAGATGCCAATGACTCCATCATACATTGAGGTTGACTATTAAACATAGCAGAAACATAAACATGTTTTGCTCATTATGCAAACACCTGTTGTGCAAATCAGGAAAAAAAAGGCTGCATCAGGATGATTCATCAACTCATTTCTCATGGACCACAGGATAACAGTAGAAATGGACTTCAGTTCCTTACTTCTTTATTTTCTTATTATCCGTCAGTCAGAAGAAATCAGGGTAGGTTTGGTTTCCTGCTATAATGTCCCAAATAAACACTTTCCTTTGAAAAAATGGGGGCAGGTTGATACTAATTTGCTGCCTTAAATTGGCTTGAACATTAACTGTAACTATAACGGATCAAACACCACTTACATGCATTTCTCAACTATAGTTATTTATCCTGTATTATAACCCCACTAATATATATATAATCCATATCCTAACATTTCTGTAAAATTTGTATATTGTTTTCATATTTATTTATTTTATAGCCTCTTACAATTACTATCTGCCTATATATACCATTTATAATCAATACATAAATGGTTTCTGTACACATGTGGATAGATATCTCTATTCCATATAGCACCTCCGGATAAATGCAAACTACATTTTTTTGCTTGGTAATTGTGACAGTGTAATGACAATAAAGTTGAATTCTATTCTATTCTACGGTGCCAATATACAATCAGTTTCCTAATGGTTGCTTAATCTGCAATAATGTAAATAAATAGTTAGTATAAAATGGTATTATTTTGTCCACAGGATGTATTCCTCACTTACTCAAAGGATTATTTTGTTTATCTAAAGAATGATGGACTTTAGATTTATCTTATGTTTCATTTGAAAATATTTATTTATAGCACCCTATAATAAGGCATACAAAAACTGGTGGTTGAATGTCAAAGTTATTTAAAGTAACTAGGTTTAAGGCCATACCACATAAACCTAGTTACTTCACGGCTTCTTCCCACAGTCCAAAAACATGACTATTAGGTTAATTTGTCATGATGGGTTACTGAAAGGCCCAAGATGCAGAACACCACGGAGACTGAAGAAAAGTTTAACAAGTTTATTTGTTCACAAAGCACATGGAAATAACACTGGTACTGGTTCAGGCCTGGGGGCTGGTTCACTGGAGTCTGTGTAGGAGACAGTTCAGTTAGCGTTGAATCAGTTGAGCTTGATTTAGAGAGTTTCAGGTTTATACCTTGAGAAGTCCGGTTAAAGCTTTGAGAGAGGCACTGTTGGGTCCAGAGATAGTTTTGTTCAGCAGAGTCCGATAACTGCTTCAGCGTCTTACTTCTAGCGTGAGGGCAGACCTTGGTTTTGAGTTTCCAGCTCTTAGTCCAGAGCTGCATGGGAATCCAGAGAAGAGTCTTCAGGTTTGGCTCAGAGGGCAGGCTCGGCAGGTTAAGCTCTTCCAGAGCTTCACAGGAGAAAAACAGGATTCCTAAAAACAGAGACAAAGGGTAAGAATCCTATCTGGATTCAATGGCAACAAAGGTTCTCAGAAGATACTAGGCTTAGGTGCTAACCAACTGGATTTAACACTGCGGCGTCGAGGCAAGGTCTGAAGGCAGCTTATATACTGTGGATCCTCTGATGATGAGATGCGCCTCAGGTGTGTCGAAGGCTCAGCATTAGATGTGTGTGTGAATGGTTATTTCTCTTGTTTGTCTCTGTGTTGCCCTGCGATGGACTGGTGACCTGTCCAGGGTGTACCCCGCCTCTCGCCCGTAGACAGCTTGAAATAGCCAACAGCACCCCTCGTGAGCACCCAGCTTAACATAAAATGGATGGATGGATGGATTTTAAGTAACCTAGCAACATAGCATTAGTGGTAATTAGTGGTATTCCTGAAAATAAATAAGTAAATAAACAAGCCAAAAATTAAGATCCAACCTCTAATCCGTTAATCTGCTGCTAAAGGTCAGAGGTCAAAAGAAAGGGTGGAAAAGCGCTTAAAGTTTTCATATTTATTAAACTTTATTTGGCCATATTCTGAAGTTTGAAGACCAGCATTTAAAACCTAGTTGCAGAAGGAGCAGGACAGTGCACTGCGGTTCATAACTGGATCACTAATCTTTTTTCAAAAAAGGATTTTACTTAGTTATCTACATATTTGTTATCTTTTGACATTATGGAAGAGTGCATGCAATCTATCTCTGTTTTCAAGGTAAATTTCTTCCAAAGGAGACAAATTAAAAAACTCTGAGTTTGAGAAAGCACTTGGTTTGTCTAGCCCAAATTGAGAAATGTCTGGATAGTTTTCAAAAAAGCTACAAGTTATGATGATGATGTTGAAGAGTTGTTTGAGGAAAAATACACCTACCAGTTGGCCAAACTTTATCAGAACTTGAGGCAAAATTAGATGTAATAGAATGGTCTGAAAGGCAACCTGGTGAGCCCGGTAAGCCATTACTCCGAAACAAATCAACACCATCCAAACTGTGAGGTACGGAGGTGGCAGTATTAGGCTCTATGGCTATTTTAAACCCAGAGGACTTGGTGCACATATCATGCCATTTAAAGCATTAAAATTATTTTAGTAATCTCAAAACAGGAATCACAGAAAGTACGATCAATTTTGCATCGTAAATATTAGAAATATCCATGAAACCTAACACTTCTTCCTCATACACTTTTCCATGTTTTTTCCTCTTGAGAAGAAGTGTTACATAATCTCTCCTGAACAATCTTGTGGGTACATTTTAATTAGCATAGGAGGTTTGGACGTTTAGTGACTCTGGAGTGGCATTCGAAACCTGTCACAGCTTCCCTTTGTTGTTCCGCCCACTCAAACTTGTCCTCCCCCTATTCCCCACCTTGATTGACAGGACTATCAGGAGTCCACCCACCTGGAGCAGTTTGTGACCCGCTTCTTGCTGAAAGAGACAACCAATCAGCTTCATTCACTTCAAAGCTCGCTTGAGTGCGCCATGGAAACCACAGCTGAGCAAACTCGCCAGGAGAAGTGAGTGCAAATCCCTCTGGTCCTTCACACCAACAAGCACAATCGCACACTCAGGCACCAAAACATGAAAATGAACATTGAGACCTGTAATTAGACGCTAATAATTACGTGCATGTTTTGTTTGTTGTAATTTATATCTCTCATTAGAGACATGCATGCCTATACACCTGCTCCTCTTTGTAATAGACACAACTTATGTGACTCATCATTTGTTTATTAAGTACATTTTCATCGCCTTGATACAGACAAACGTCAGCCAATTAAAGAGAGCTTGTTAAGATCTGAGAGAAGGGACTAAGACAGGATGTAATCAGGACAAGAGGGGACACCAAGAGAGGGCCAAGCGAGCCGGTGGACCTACATACTTGCTGTTAATCCCCCTTAGTCATAAAGAGTTTTATAGTATTTTTATTATATAAATTTCAAAAGAGAAAAATAAAACTTGTTTAAATTGTTATTTATAAAAATATGTAGTCTGCAACAGGAAAACAATGTAGGGGGTCTGGTTGCTTTTTGGTGTTAGTAATAGATGAGATCTACGACAGGAGGCAAAAAGTTGCTGGTAACTTTATCGAATTAATGATACAGCAAGTCACATGGTGCTTGGACAGCCGCCTGGATAGGCCACATTTATAACAAAATAAAGACGAAAGAACAAAAGGGGAAACAAGAGAACCAGAACTTGGGTGCCCTAGATTATTCTTTTGGTGTAAGAATGTCTCAGAATCCGCCAAATGAGCTTTCACTGAGAAGAAAGACAGAGTTTCCTTTCTCTACTTGATTAATTGGGTCTTGGATAAGTAGAAGACAATACATTCAATTCAAATCAATTCAATTTATTTATATAGCAACACCATCTCAACATCATCTTAACAGAGACAATTCAACCAGATCAAAGACAGAGTCAGATTGGTTCAAAGTTTTTTTTTTTACGGAAAACTAGTTGATTCATGGACTTATTGACTCAAAGGCAATCCCTCACACAAAGCTTGCTTGTGGCGACGGTGGAGAGCAACAACTCCCTTTTAACAGGAAGAAACCTCCAGCAGAACCAGACTCAGTGTGAACCGCCATCTACTGTGGCCAACTGGGGTTCAAGGAGAAAAAAGCTGGCATACAGAAAGAAAGAAGCAGAGATACATAAGGCAACTGTCAACCAGCTCCACAGGCTTACCCGTCCAGGAAACGCACAGCCAGGCAGAAGGGTTCCAGCCAGCTCCCATGTTAGAAGATGAAAGAGAGCACATACAGTTAGTCACAGTCAGAGAAACAGGACTATACTGAAAAACAGGCCAAACCCCAACATCCACAAACTCTCCAGGAGGGTGACACAGCCAAACAGGAACAGATCAGATGAAGCTACTACGAGAAAAAGCAGAGAGAGTGTAATGTAAGAGATTGAACCAACAAATTCTGAAGAATTAGACAATAGAGATAGAATGAAGCAGAAGGATAAAAAAGGGTCCCTATGCCCTCCAGCAGTCTAAGCCTAGAGCAGCCTAGAGCAGCATAACTATTGTAAACATTCATGCTAAGCTATTTACATCTGCATGTCGTTCTGCTTTCTTCATAGTTTTCAGTATTTTTTTTTTCAAATACTGTCAGCCATCACGAAAACAAGGTGAAATGGAATACAAGTAGCTAGTTTGTTTCCTCAAATTTAAAGAGTAAAAAGGTAATTGCATAAAAATGTAAGATTACAAGTAAGAAATTTTCTAAAAATAGCAAAAATGTCATCTTATTTAACATATCATTTAAATCTCACCCCTGCTCATCATTAGATAGTTTATTCATAAATCAATAACAGTACTGGCTGGTGATGATGAACCCTCAGTGGTTCTTGTCAAAAGGGTTCAGCCATGAGCAGGCAGTGATTCTCAGAGGGTTTGGTTGCATGTGTGCATGTAGTTCTTGACGAGTCTGGGTGTGTATTCAGAGCTCCAACATGCTTCCGGTGTGCTCAGGTCATTAGCGTTGGCAATGACTCACAGCTCACACATGCACAGATCCCTCACATGGATTGCATTGTGCAGACAGACGTATACACTGCAAAAAATATAAATCTCAATAAGTTATTTTTTCTTAAAATAAGTGTGTTTTTCCTTGATTTGAGGAGATAAGTAAGACACTTTGCCAATGGAACAAGACAATTTCCTTTTAAAATAAGAAAAAACTATTTTATCGTCTTATTTCAAGTAAATATTATCTAACTATCTTATTTTAAGAGTGAAAATACTCATTCCATTGGCAAATCATCTTATTTACCTGCTCAAATTAAGGCTAAATATACTTAATTTAAGCCATTTTTTACTTATTTCTGGATTGTTTTTGCAGTGTAGGTGAATCCTCCCTGCGGGTAATGTCTGTGTTTATTTGTGGCACCCTATATTTATTCGACGGCTAATGATGTAAACTTTTTCACCTGTCTGCGTCTTGTCATAGATAGAACTGGGTCTCCTGTTCTGAGTGTTTGAGTAGAAAGGCTCTTTAATGTCGAAAACGTGTATTTTAAAAAGACTATTTTTTAACTGAGAAACATTAAGGGCAAATTTGTGTTAATGCTGTTTCACACCTTCACACTCGTAAAATGTCTGGCTCTGAGTTGAAATTATATTTGGTTTTTCAATTTATCAAGTTGTGGCTCCCTAGACACTCAGCCATAACAATTTTACCAATGATTAAGCTTTAATAAAGGTCTCCTAGGTCTCAAACCCAGACCTAGAGAGATTGAAAACATTGCAACTTCTCCCGAATTGTATGTTGAGCTTGGAAAGAGGACAAATCAATAGAACATGCTATACACATTTAAAATGTACTTCCATTCAATACTTCCTATTTTATATCATTACAATGTGACCTTCCCTCACTCCCCGGCTGCCTCTTCTCTGTCTTGTTACTTGATAAATCCCCCTGTGAGTCTGGATGTAATCACTGTGCTCTGGCAAACATCAGGAGCTGTTACTGTGGTGGGTTTTAATTTACCTTTGTGCTTTTAAGAGGCTGTGAGCAAATGAAGAGCTGTTCTGACCTAAAGCCATACTTTGCACCAGGCTTATCTGATATTATGAATTTCAAATTATATTTTTCTTCTTGCAAAGCCATTTATTTGCACAGACTATCTTCTTAGTCTTACATTCATACCCATTAATATTGAATTTTACTCTGACTTTTCAAAGAATGTTGTATATACTTGTAAACTGAGCTCTTTAAATAATAGGTTGGCTCTTCAGCTTAAACAGAAGGTGACGGACTTATTATTATCATTATTATCCTGACTGTTATTTCTCTGGCCTCCCACTTTGCTCTCCAGCATTTGAAGTCCTCTTTTTCTCCTTTTAAGATGCCAGTTTTACCTATGAAAGTGGCTATGCGGCTGAGATTATGACTCACCAGTAGACTCAGAAATACCCATAATACATACCAGATGTCAGCTTGTGGATATTTCACACTACATTTCAACTGAATTTGGCTGGGGACTAAATGGTGTCATAGGCCCCCTGCAGCTCTCCTTTTTAGTAGTAAATCAGCATGAATAAGCATGTCCTTATTCTAGAAAAACAAGGTCTTTACCATTTTATTTGTTTTTAAATTTACAATAGTTGAATCAGGGGTTCGCAATGGAGCCCTTTAAGAAAAAGGGCATTAAAATGCATATAAAGAAAAAAATATCTACATAAATTTAAATACAGAAAGTCCAACTGAGAATTTACCACCTGCTAAGCTGGAAATGACTTAGATTTTGACACATGAAGCCAACAGTCCACACACTCTCTGCACATATAATGCCTTTTTAAGCACTTCTCTAGTGCAGTGCATTGGCTTTAACCTTTAGCTACTCTGTTCACCAATCAAACACTTTTAATATATGTTTTAATGCTAGGAAAACTATTGCTATTGGTGATTTTAGTGATTGCTAATATTAGACCAAGAGCCTATGCTAAACACACTGGCTGCATCAGTATTGGGGTGCAGAGGAACATATGAGGCATGGCTTGGTTCCTACCTATATTAGGGGGATCACTGGGTCTGATTTAACATAAAACGAAAACCAAAAGCAAATTGTATGTTTCTTTTTTCCATAGGCAGAGAAGCAAATGACCCTTTGCAAGTCAGGGTGTTCTACGTAACGTAATTTTAATTTACACTGAAAGCGTAGTAAGAAGAAGATGTAAAAGTTACCCTACAGACATCTAATTAATCAAACACGATGTTTTGGTTAAATTCTTAAAAAGACAGTTAATGTTTATTAACAAATTTTACAAAAATCCATGCTTGGTAAGTATATAATCAATTATTTGATAGCTTGAATATATAATTTTCTTATTTCCAATCAAAAATAACTTAATCAGATCTAAATTGTTATAGTTTATCAGCTGTTTTAGCTTTTTAACACGCATTTTTATCTTTCAGTCGGTTTAGTGGTGTCCTTACTGGATCAAATTGAAGAAGATGTGGAGAGTTCAAATTCTAATGAATCTTTTGTTTTATATAAACATTGCCATATGCTGGCCTACGTTTTTCAGAAGCAACAGGGTTAAATAATTATTAGCCTTGAGATTACAGAGAACCACCAATAGGTAGAAATCCGCCGAGGTTTCAAAAGGGATTGTGCAGAAGAACCTAAAATAAACTTTCAGCATAAAAAAAATCTGTGTGTGCTCAGAATCCCTCCAGTCTTTTCAGTGTAGGGGGAAAAAACAAGTTGGAGACAGTATGATAAATCTTAGGTGATGTCACCCTCTGGGAGTATGCACCTTGTCACTAACATTAGTGTCAATGTTACAGGAATAAAACAGGACAACTCTGGGTTTGCTAAATGTATTCCCAGCTCCATCTAGTCACCTCAGAGCGATCCCAAGTTTTAACTCTTACAAAAAAAGTGATCATGGTCCTGATGTTAAAGATTTCTGCTATAAGCTTAGAGTGCTGGAGGACATAAACTTCTGCTACACCCTCTCCAGTTACTCACTATCTGCATGATTTGCTGCTTTTAACTTTATGTTTTCTCTCTCTTCTCTCTTCATGGAAGCAGACCTAGCTTATGCTAAGTGGTTCACTGGCTGAGCTATAGCTGCATTAATTCTATGTTCTCTTTCTATGAATTATACACTACTTTGTTTAACGACAAAGTATTTAAAGGAGCAATACTGCAACTAAGTATTCTCTCTTAATTGAAGGATTTTACAGATAGCTCAGAGCTTATCTATTTGATTTGTGTTTCTCTCCTAAATTAAGCCATTATAGGAGCTACTGCTCCCATTAAAACTACTTTTTCTTTTTAATTCAATGATGTTGTCCTGGAGGTTTCTTCTTTTTAAATAGGATTTTCTACTGTCACTAAATGCACGTTCAGTCCAAGGGATGCTGCAAAGCTAAGTAGTCAATGCAATTGGTTGTTCTCTGTGGCTACATTCTCATTCAGGAAGAGTTGCTGCTGAAAAGTCAGATGTAAATTGGCTGAATTTCCGTAGATATAAAACTTTGAACAACTGGAATGGTAAATTAACTTAACATCATTGTTTAAAATCTTGGAATCCATTTAGCTGCATCTGTTTACACTACATGATTAAATATGATAGATTGTAAATGTCATTGTATACATTTTTTATTTTTATTTTTTTTATCTTGTTTGTTGTTGTTTAGACAAGATTTGTTGTAAATTGGCACCAAATGAGATCAACTAATACTGTATTGATGTGAGGCTAAAACTGATCTTTTATGAGTCCAGACAGGGCCCAGTAAAGCCAGAGGGTCTCTCCATCCAGCTCTCTGGTCGTCGGTCCAATCGAAGGCTTCAGAGAAACAACAGCCTCTCTCCCAGCAACCCTCTCCTCAGTCTGGTTAACTCAGGTAGGCCTATGTGTTTCCATATTTGATGCTCATTTTAAATAACTTAATGCGATGTTGGTGTTTGCAAAGAAACAGCTGCAAGGTAAAAAACGAGCCCATCTCTGCTGATCAGAATGCACAACAAAGAGGTGGAAGGAAGGTAAGCAGAGGTGAGGCAGAGTAAAGGGCAGGGAGAGCCTGGAGGGGAATTGCTGTCCTCAGATGGAGCTTTGGGGTTTTAAATACGCATCAATGAAATTTACAGATCAGGGGTTTCATAACCAATATCAGTTACTGCCCCAATTTCGTGTGGTTATAGTTTCACATCCAACAAAAAAGTAAGGAATTGTAAGATCATATGCATTTATGCGACAAAGTATGATTATCATGTGTTTATACAACAACAGTGGTGGATTTTATTAGTTTTAAATAATTAGCAAACAAGAAATTACACATTTAAACATTTAGTCTTGTTTATTGGGCTACAAGTTTTTAACAGCTTTTGAAAATCTAGGGACCAATTCCTTCTCCCTTCTTTGAAGAACAATTTTTCCACAAGAAAGTATTTTGTACAAAGACCAGAAATTTTGATTTGTTTCATCTGACCAGAACGCATCCATCCACATGTTTGCAGTGTCCTCTACTTGGCTTGTGATGATCTGCAAACAGGACTGACTCCAGTTTTCTCAGCAGCTGCTCCATTAAGACTAGATTTGATTGCTGTCCTGCTCCTGTGCTGTGGACCTTATCCATTGCATCCAAAGTTTCTACAGACCTATCATTATCCCCCCAACTTTCAGTTTGGTTTTATCTGAGTGCTGTATACTTGGATTTAGTTTTGTTTTTGGTTAATGTAAAATGTACATAACTTTAGGTGACGAATCAAAAGTCTTACACTGATATGACATCAGAGCGATTCTATATTAATTGAGATACAACAACATTAGTTTGTACTTTTAATTTCAAGCCTCATGATATGCTAATGTTCATTTGGCAGCAAATTTATTAAGCATCATTTCGTCAGAGTTAATACAGGTGCTGGTCATAAAATTAGAATATCATGAAAAAGTAGATTGATTTCAGTAATTCCATTTAAAAAGTGAAACTTGTATATTATATTCATACATTACATACAAACTCATATATTTCAGATGTTTATTTTGTTTAATTTTGATGATTACAAATGACAACAAATGAAAATCTCAAATTCATCATATCAGAAAATTAGAATATTGTGAAAAGGTTCAAAATTGATGGCCCCTGGTGCCACACTCTAATCAGCTAATTAACTCAAACCACCTGCAAAAGCCTTTAAATGGTCTTTCAGTCTAGTTCTATAGGCTACACAATCATGGGGAAGACTGCTGACTTGACAGTTGTCCAAAAGACGACCATCAACACCTTGCACAAGGAGGGCAAGACACAAAAGGTCATCGCTAAAGAGGCTGGCTGTTCACAGAGCTCAGTGTCCAAGCACATTAATAGAGAGGCGAAGGGAAGGAAAAGATGTGGTCGAAAAAAGTGTACAAGCAAGAGAGATAACCGCACCCTGGAGAGGATTGTGAAACAAAACCCATTCAAAAATGTGGGGGAGATTCACAAAGAGTGGACTGCAGCTGGAGTGAGTGCTTCAAGAACCACCACACACAGACGTATGAAAGACATGGGTTTCTGCTGTCGCATTCCTTGTGTCAAGCCACTCTTGAACCACAGACAGCGTCAGAAGCGTCTTGCCTGGGCTAAAGAGAAACAGGACTGGACTGCTGGTGAGTGGTCCAAAGTCATGTTCTCTGATGAAAGTAAATTTTGCATTTCCTTTGGAAATCAAAGTCCCAGAGTCTGGAGGAAAAGAAGAGAGGCACTTCATCCACGTTGCTTGAAGTCCAGTGTAAAGTTTCCACAGTCAGTGATGGTTTGGGGTGCCATGTCATCTGCTGGTGTTGGTCCATTGTGTTTTCTGAGGTCCAGGGTCAACGCAGCCACATACCAGGAAGTTTTAGAGCACTTCATGCTTCCTGCAGCTGACCAACTTTTTGGAGATGCAGATTTCATTTTCCAACAGGACTTGGCACCTGCACACAGTGCCAAAGCTACCAGTACCTGGTTGAAGGACCATGGTATCCCTGTTCTTAATTGGCCAGCAAACTCTCCTGACCTTAACCCCATAGAAAATCTATGGGGTATTGTGAAGAAGATGATGCAATACACCAGACCCAACAATTCAGAAGAGCTAAAAGCCACTATTAGAGCAACCTGGGCTATCATAACACCTGAGCAGTGCCACAGACTGATCGACACCATGCCACGCCGCATTGCTGCAGTAATACAGGCCAAAGGAGGCCCAACTAAATACTGAGTGCTGTACATGCTCATACTTTTCATGTTCATACTTTTCAGTTGGCCAACATTTCTATAAATCCTTTGTTTTTATTGGTCTTCAGTAATATTCTAATTTTCTGATATGATGAATTTGAGATTTTCATTTGTTGTCATTTGTAATCATCAAAATTAAACAAAATAAACATCTTAAATATATGAGTTTGTATGTAATGTATGAATATAATATACAAGTTTCACTTTTTAAATGGAATTACTGAAATCAATCTACTTTTTCATGATATTCTAATTTTATGACCAGCACCTGTATGCTCCTACAAACCTAGTCTAAATAATAATATTTATTGAAAACAAAGCTAACATTTTCCTCACATTTCCAGACCTGATACAAGTTATGTTTGTGTCTGATTCAGAAGTGACTGATTGTCTCCATTTCAGTTCTCATCATTTTTTTTAACCATTGATTTCACACAGTCACCTCTTCATTGCCTCTCCAACGCACCGCCGGCTGTGATTGCCTGCAGATCTGGGAAACAGGCACAGGAGCCAAACAAAGCGATTACAGGACTCGAAGCGTTCCTATTGATTGTCCTGGTTGTTTGCCGCCTGACATGAAAGGAAACCCTGAATTGACCCCCTGGCACACTGCCGTCATTCATACCTGCATTTGCTCCAAAGGGTCAATGGCTAAAAATATTTTAAATAGCTGTGATGTATGCAGCAGCTTTCATCTTTTTTTTTTTTATGCAGCTCCCTCTGTGCTTTTCCTTTCTCCCCTAGGTGTTTATGATGAAGATTGTCAGTGGACGGTTCAGGTCAACAGGCTGCAGAAGCTTATCGACCGCCTAGAGCAGAAGGTGGCTTCACCTTTTTATTAAGAATATTTCTTATATTATTCTTCTTACAACTTATTTTGTGTCTTTGTTTGCCTCCAGCGATCTGTTCAATACATTATCTCCTGAAACCGACTCCAAATCATGAGCAGATTCACAACAATTTCAGAGTGTAAAACAGCACCTGCCCACATTATGAACACATACACATATGCTCATAGAGAAGATATAAAGCAGATCAAACTCAAATAGGGTGATTCTGATGAGACCTCGGTGACAAGAAATGGGGGATTGGTTATATACCGTAGAATTAAATATACAGACCAACAAGTTTGAATATTTTTGAAAACTTCATTTATTTCATTTTCTGCAGTCCCTAATAGGTCATTCACAGTTTTAACAAGTGAACGACACATACACTTGTGTAGCTCATATTATTACATATTTTGTTATATTTGTGCAGGAAAATTTTACTCAGTTTCTTTTTGTTCGATTTATTGATATGTTTTGATATAAGATAGGGGGGGTTTAAGAAAGTATGTTTTGTACACATGTTAAAATGTTGAATTGTGAATGACCCCTAAATGATACACATCTCGTATAATTGTAATTGTCAGAGTAACATTTTCAAGCTTTTACTTGTCTTAACAACCATTTTTTAGCTTACAGCTACTAAAATTTTATTCAAAAATACTTTAATAAGTCTAAAAGGAAATAAACGTTGTCTCAACTTATATGGGTTCCCTTAACAAGTTGTAGTAGATTCTTTTGGCTGTAGAATCTTTCCTTGTAGCAGTCTGTCCTACACTTGATAGGAAAAAGCCTTTGACTGAAGAGAACCTGTTTATGTATGACCATGTTAAATTAAATTAAACATTAAAATTTAATGCCAGACCAATACAAAAACATTTTAATAGAGAAATACCGCCCTAAAAGTTGCTATTTTTGAAATATACTTTAAATCTGAATACGGGCCATCATCTTCATCAAGGTTCATTATTATCCATTATGCTGACATCATTACCTTTATTCAAATATCCTCAATGAATAAAACCAGTCATTAACAGGTTTCTGCAAAAAATCTACTGAATCGTTTGAATCTGGTTTGTTGAAGCTGGGAATCATCTAAAAAAAGAAAATGACTACAGGGACCAGGACTAGAAGATAATAAAAAAATCCAGAATAAATGAAAACTAGTTTAAGATATGTGTTTAAAGCTGTAGAATACAATAAAAGAATCATTGATAGTATTGCACATGAAAAACTGATTTAGGATGCCCTCATTTTTTACATGACAATCGAGAGTTGTGCCATTCCATATATGGTGGTATAATACTGTATGTAATTGTGTTGTAATTTTTTTCATTAAAGCAAATTAAAACAGCTTTTTAATAGTGGCTATTTAAGAATATTTTGTATTTCAAATTTAACTTCCTGCTTAAACGTGGTTTTGATAATTATATGTAGTCTAAGTTGTGATCTAAGATTTCCCTCTAAACTTGTACCAATATCTATGTAAAAATGAAAACAAAATGCACATCTGTATGCTGTAACACAGGTAAAGAACTCAATGCCATAAACTTGCTCCTCTCTTGCAGGAGATCCGTATGGAGCCCGTCGAAGAGGAGGTTCTGGAGAGCAAATCGGTTGGTTTGACTTTCATCCTCCTTTCACCAGTCAGGGTCTGTGCTGTGTTTATTTCTCCGCTGTCATGTGGAGGGGTTTTACAGAAGCCGAGGCAAGACTGATAATGACAAGACAGCAGTTGCCATAGAAACAGTAGTGCTTCCCTGCTTTTTTTTTTTTTTTTACTTAGCCTGCCATCATTATTAATCCGTCCATCTATGGTTAATTCGGGTATGAAGGTATGAGGATGTTTGACATGTAGACAGACACCTCAGTTTGAATGGATAATGTTGGTTCTATTTTTTCTGTCTTGATGACTTATCAAAGGGTCAAAACAAGTTATACGCATTATGACTACACAGACATGTAAACAAACAAACACATTTAATCTAGTCTTGAGGCTATGTGCATTGTGACTGCTTTTTCAACTGAGGTAACATCGAACAAGTCTGGGTCTATCGTTACTGCCCATACGTGAAAGCAGATCAATAAAAAAAAAAAAAGCAAATAAAATAGCCTAATATAAAAAAGTGGGTTGCAAGAGGAAAAGCTTTTACACATGTGCTTCCTTTGTGTTCCAGTACATTCTCCTTCAATATGATGTAAATCCTTTATACCACCTTTATTTATAAGATGTATCACATAAAAAGTCATGCAGGTGTCTGGGGGCCTTCACCTTTAGCTTGAACTACCCTTGTTAGATTTGTTTGCCAGGAACTCAGACTAGGAAGACATGATTAAGCCTAATACCCACCTTCTGCCCTATCTGTGCCTGCGTGCTCCACCGCTCTGCTGAAGTCTCTTTGGACTTAAACAGAGCCGACTAAATGCATAAGTTAGCCTGCAGCTGCGAGGGGAAAGTGAATACTTTTATGACGTTACATAAGATGTTAGTAAAGACCTATTTTTTAATGCCCTACTTTAGTAACTCATGACCTAAACAACATTAAAACAATTTTTGTGACTGCAGGCTGTGGGAGGTTTTAAAATCAGTTCCATGCCTCGCTGTGTAGGACACTATATATATATATATATATATATATATATATATATATATATATATATATATATATATATATATATATATATATATATATATATATATATATATATATATATATATATATATATATGTATGTGTTTATATATATACAGGTACAGGGAAGTTGTTTAGAGATCATAGGGAGGCGAATGGGGACAAAAACACAGGATAAGCATGTTAGAGATTCACCTTCCAGCAGGACAACAACCTAAAATAATAATTATAGCCTTTACAGTACTGTTAAGAATAGAGTATATGAATCAAAGTTCAGACTTAAATTTGAAGGAGAATCCATTGAAAGGGTAAGTATTGACAGGGGCAGAGCTAGAGAGAGGAGAAGGGGCACTGGACCCCAACCTAAAATCTGATTGGCCCCCCAGGCGAATGGCACCCCACAGGTGCCATTCGCCCCCCCCCCACGCCTACACACACATCAGGTAAAAGTATGGTAAGTTAGATAAAATACTTCACTTAATTTGAAGTAAAGTTATCAGTGAAGAATGTTACTCAAAAAAACATTTAACTAATTTTGCCATTGAAGATTCACAGTCATCCAGGTCATAGTCATTCCAAAAAAAGTTTAAATAAGTTTTGCTTACCATCCAGGAAGCTTTTTCAATTCAAAATGTCAGAAATAGTGTTGAGTTTGAGGCTTTATAGAAAGGACCAAAAACAAATCCTTGTTTTTGCTTAGAAAACATGCAAATTGAACCGGACAAACGGGTCTGCACCTTTGGAATGGGGGTTGTTTGGGTTTATCTGTTAGCCTGCAATACCTCTCCACAGACGCATGGCCCGACACAGAAGAGCTACCTCCTCGGGACAAGACTCTACAGTACATCTACAAACTATGGACAAAGGACATTCTTTTGAGGACCAAAATGTTTTCAAATTTTGGATAAAGAAGATAGATGGTTAGAGAGGGGTGTGAATCTATGTTAAGGTAGAAAAAAACAACCTTAAACAGAGGGGGCGGATTCAGGTTTCAGCTTTCAAAAACCTACAATGCAGCAATTGAGTTAATCCCTTCCGGCTATCATTGCAGCCCCTTACAGGGGAAGAAAACCTTGCCTGTTCAGCCAGGCCAACAATTCCCTCTAATGACTCCCCCCTTTCAGATACATAGACAGGTATCCGGTATTGCAGGCTAACAAAGACCCCAAACGACCCGCATTCCTAAGGGGCGGACCTGTTCATCCGGTTCAATTTGCATGTTTTTTAAGCCAAAACAAGGCTTAGTTTTTGGTCCTCTCTGTAAACCCATCTAATCTGTCCAGGCTATTTACAACGAAGAATGGGAACAATTTTAAACATCTAGATTTTACAGACAAAGACCTGCACATCCAACTGCTGCAAAAGGTGATCCTACAAAGACTAACTTGGATGTGCTACATACAACAGGAAAACACAGATTTTAGATTTTGTTACCAAAACACCCTCCAAAAACAACCATTGTTTCCCTTCCAGATCTCAATTCTTCACTGCACAACTTTGTGTTGGTTGATCATAATAAATCCTAATAAATGCATTGACTGTTGTGGCAATATGATGTCATGTGCATAAAGTTAAAGGACCTAAGAGTCTATTTACTCTAAGAAATAAGTAATATGCACAGAACGAGTATACTGATGTAAATTAATCCATGGAGATGAAAAGATAATTTCTCATTACTGCCTCAGAGCAGATCTCTGTATGAATGAATCAACGTGTAATTGACTTAACGGTTTGTGTCACTCAAGATAAAATGGTAGCTGAAGAAACCATTAATGACCAGCCTGATGTGTGGCTGTTTATGTGTTTGACAACTTGAGATCGTGTCTGTCTTTCTCCCCAATTAGCCACAGAAATAGGATCCTGAGGGCCTCAGTCCTGGCTGCACACAAACACTGGGTCATTTCATCGACTTTTGCTCCTCTGCAGAAAACACCCCCTCATTAACACACACAGTGTACCTTATTGCCACCCTGCAGACCATTCACTTCCTAATCTCATCTGCAGCCTTCCCTGTCACATTATCAGCCTCAGGAAATGATAAGCAGACTTTCTGCTGTCACGATTAAAACCAAGCTTTTTCTGCTCTTCACACGTCTCAACCAGAGGTTGAGTTTAAACACCCCTTTGCTCTTTCTGTCATGTCAAAATCCACTTCTGTCTATCCTCAGAGTAGTATCTTCTCCACAGATATCCAAATAGGCTGATAATTTAAACGTGCCAGAAGCAAACTGAAGTTTTGAATGTTTGTTGTCTTCACAGCCCATCCTAATAGTCCAAAGGCAGCTGTCGGTGCTGGAGGAGGAGCTGGAGGAGTTTCGACTGGCCCTTAGGCAGTACATTGATTGTGCCTCCGTCCAGACAGGATGCTTACAGTCAGTTTGCTTTACTATCCTTTCTCCTTTGAGGAATTTGGTTTAGGTGTTATTATATACAGTATGTAGCTACTCTGCTGTGAAAAAGTGATCATTTTGTAACATTTATTACAACAAAACAATGGGTTTTAGTGGGATTTTATGTGTATGCCAGCATAACATTGTGATCTTTTCTGGACTGGGGGGAAAAAAATGCAGGACGAAAAGTGAGGTTTTCTCTCTGGTCAGACTGGATGGAATGTGTTAACAACTTAGATTTTCAATTCTTGCAATATTTATATTTGGGTCCAACTAACTGGTAAGGCTCAATGCATGCAGGTCTAAAACATGCATCCATGCATCACAGAATGGATGCATGTTTTAGGGCCCATAATGCAATGCAGCAGCTTGTAATCGACTTGTAACCATTACAAGTCGATTCCATCAGCTTTTTCTAATGCGCTTTTTTAAGTGTTGCATCAGAAAAGCTTGATGGAAATAGCATAAGTAAAAAGAAAATTCCTGCAAAAATGTCTTGTACCACAACAGAATGGACCCAAGTTTTAAAAAATAGAACTCAGGGTGAAGCTTCTCCAGATGGCCTGGGAGTCCATAGTTACTGAAGGAGCACAGAAGAATTGGGTGAACGAACTTCAAAAGTTCATATCAGGGAAAAATATCACTTGGTCCAAACAAATCAGAATCCAATCCAGGTACTGCAATTTCAATAAAGGTCCAGTAATCACAATTCAAATTCATGTAGGCCAAAAAAAAAAACTATTTTGGTCTCATCATCTAAGTGATACTTCTACTAACTTTCAACAACTCTTTTCCTGCCACTCATTCACACTGGAAAAAGTGAAATATAAATACCGGTAGTTGAAATAATTGTATTTCCATTTGATTTAAGCAGGTAAGTAGATCCATCTGCCAATGAAGTTTTGAGTTTTTCCTCTAAAGTAGGAAAATTATATAGACAGCACTTTAAGTTATATAGTGGTGATGTTTTTCTTCTTACTTTAAGTGCAAAATTCTCATTCCACTGGCAGATCATTTTATTTACCAGTTTTTTTTACTTACTTTTAGTTCACTTTTTGCAGTGTGTAAAGGACAGAATTGTAAAGTTTACTTTACAGATACATGTTACTTTGTGTTTGTCTAATATAAACAATCCTTAGTCCACTAAACATGGATAAAGCAGAATGCCCTTTGATTATTTTCTGTCTTCAGGAGAAAAAAAAAACTATACATACGGTTAAATATATTATGAAAACATTGTTTATTTGATTTTAAACAGCAAACTCAGGAATATAATTATATCAAACATATGACAGGTATATAGAAGCAGCATTCAAATTATGAGCTTAATTCTATTCTCATCAAACATAGAACCTGCTGTCGTAGAAATCTTAAATTAATTAAATTTTAATGTTTCGCATGTCAGCATTTTACCATTTTACTGCTGCCTCAGCTAGCATGTGAAATAACCTGTGTGCATAATTCAGTTTATAGAACAAAGAGTAAAAAAATAAATCATCAAATTGACTTAACTATAATTTCAAGCAGCTGATGCTTGATGGTTCACTCTGCAGATCCAAATCTGATATTAAGAAGTGCACTGGTGAAAGATTTAAAGATTTAATGAATGATTTTCTTGTGATTTAATATTTGCAAAAAAGTTTATACATAATAGTAGCTACGTAGAAATTCCCCTATCCGATCTACAGTAAACCTTGGTTAATCAGAAATTCAAAATATCTGTTTACATGGACACTAAATGCAATGATTTGATCATGACATGTACCAAGTGTTTCATCTGGCTGGATCATTTAAGTGTGCGTGGAACTGTTTAATTTTTGAGAAATGTCACACTGACATTGCTTTTGTGCAGTGAGGATTACTTTTACTCCAAAGATCAGAATGGGGGTGTAAATGGACGCCAGTAGGAATGGTGTTCAGCAAAAATCTCCTCTATTTTGCGTAATGAAGGTTATCTCCTATTGGATCAAATCAGGTCAGTATCTTTAATCTGAATATTCACGTTTCCATGAAACATTTCTGATTTGATCAGACCTTCAATCCAATTATTTGTATCCATGCAAACACAGCTACCGTCTTCATCATAGATCTGCACAGCTTAATTAAGAAAACTCAAAATACTCTGATTTAAGGAGTTTAAGTGAGCGTTTTTAAAACTCACTATTATTTTCCAATTGCAGCCAAAAAAAGATGTCTCCTTATTCAATACCATTTGGGCCTGGGAAAATGTTTTACATGTAGTCATTATAGGAGCTGCAATCAAGCTCCAAAATACTCACCAAATGTTAGCAGTAAAATAACACATTTACTAAAGATCTTTTCCACTGGTTTAGCAGTTTGAAAAGGTATCATTCTTGACAGAATTTCAGGATTACTAAATAGTTTCACATCCCGCTGAGAATATTGCATTAGATAATAGCAACATCGAAACACATAACGTAGAGAAAATGTGCTGCAGCGTTGGAATATTTGTCTCGCCTGTCAAGTTTTTTTCTTGTGCTTAAGCTGTGTTTAGCCAAAACATTATGTTTATTCTCCTCTTCTTCTGCCTTAAGACCTTAAATGTTTATCTTTGTTGCATTTTTTTAAACCTCACTCCCTCTTAGGATAACTTGTATCCTCAATTTTTCAATCAAATCAGCAGAGTTGGGGATTTTAAATGATTTTTGATGTTTTGTTGTCTAAATAGTATGTTTTTCAACATATTTCTTTGTTAAATGCAAACTCAGTTACTGAGGAGCTCAAATGTCTGATTCAAATGCATTTATGAACATAGCATCACTGCTTGCACAGACAGATTGTAAAGAGAACAGTTTAGACACAGAGGCTCTGTTGGGGAACATGATGTAGTACACTAATTAGCGACTGCATGACTTGTGCCTTCTCTTTTGTTTTGTACTCGACAGCATCGCAGTTCAGCGGCTGGCAAATGAATCACGCTTCATTCTCTATGAATTCTGGGAGCACAACAACGTGTGGAAGAAGTGAGTATCTTAATGTGTGCATGGACCATGTGCGTCCGAGTTAACACACTCAGGATCATTTCATATTAACTCTTCATTATCTCTTTCATTCTGCATGGACCCATTATCAAGTTCCCATTATGAGGGTTTGGTTAATGCTTGAACTTTGATGAACCTGATGGGGAAAGAAACTCAGAGTGGAAACATGCACCAGAGGAATTAAAAGGGAAATACTTCTCTTCCTTATCTTTTTATTGTTCTACCTTGGGGTCTTTTTTAACAGTGCTCTCCACATTTACTGTATAAATATGATTAACAATGTATTTTTTTTAATAAATTTTCACTCATATTTAGTTTCAGTTAAAATATTCCCTGTACATTTTAAAACAGTGCTATATTTTTGGAGTATATTTATTAAAGATGGTAAAATAAAAAATTCAATGTAACTTAATATCAGCAATGATGGTGAAGATGTTCAAAAAGCGTAACAGTAATTTCACCTTTTAGTCCATGAGCACAATTTCACTCTTAAAATTTGGTTTATATTATATTTTTTATTTATATTCTTATAACAATGACACGCAAATAAGCCAGCTATGGATTATTAAGAAAACTATTTAACATGTGTGTGACATTGTGCTGCACTTTATACATAAATATAAAGAACTTTACAATTCTTGCGAACATGATAGTCTTCAAACCCATTAATGTTGATATGGGTGATGATGTTCCCAAAGCCCTTGGTATCTGTTTTTGACCCTGTCCAAAGCATTGTTTTTATTGAACGTCTTATTTTAAAATGTTTTCATTTTATGGTGTAACAAAGGAACTAGGGGAAAAATATTATTTCTTTATTTTGTTACACATACAGCATATTAATCTCATTGCACCCCACCACTAGTTAGAACTGAAGCAGCTTCTTGGATGAGAGGCGAAACGTCTATTAGAAAACTTCATGTCCAGTTGCAAACTGAACTTTTCAACCCTGTGAATAAAAACCTAATTTATTTTGTTTAAACCGACAACTTAATATGTTTTATTATTTAGTTGTTAAAAAAATCTTATTCAAATGAAGGTAATGCATAGAAATAAATTAAATAGACTCCTTTTAATTACATCTCCTTGAACCCTGGTCAGCCTCAGCAGATGGTGGCCCAACCTGAGCTTGAATTTGATGGAGGTTTGTTCCTGTTAAAGGGGAGTTTTTCCTCTCCACTGTCGCCACATGCATGCTTTGTGTGAGGGATTGCTGAAGAGGCAATGATTTGATGCAATCAGCTGGTTTTCCTTAAATAGAAATCACATAACCATTCTGATTGTATGATGTGGTTGAACTGTCTCTGTAGATTTCCTTGAGATGACGTGTGATGAATTGGTGCTATGTAAATAAACTGAATGAAACAGAATTTAACAGGCTCATTATAGCCACTGTCTTTCATTTAAACCCTGCTAATTTGTGTCTTTGATCGGTTCATCCTCCTGTCCAATAAAACTAAAACCTCCTAATCAAGGTTTAATTGTTAAACCAGGAAGATTTATACTGCTGAAAAATGCTTATAATAAAGCGTGTTATATGAGGAAACAGAGAAGCTTTGACAAACGAATGACTCATTATACACAAACAGCGGTCATCTGTTCATACTCTACAATCTATTCTCTGTTTTATAGCCACCTACAGACTAACTACAGTAAAACCTTTCAGAGGGCAAACGTAGACTTCCTGGAAACTCCCGAGTCCACCACCACCATGCTTGTTCCTGGTAAGTCAACGGCCACATCCCTCATGCCTGCAGAACTTTCTAAAAGTACTAAGCTGTAATAACAGTTTCCAAAATGCTCCTGTTATTTGGTGCAGCATGCTTTGCTCAGGATTTACTGGACAATAACATATGACTGTGTGAGAAATCTACATTTTCTAAGAGGTTTATCATTTGTGTCTCACCTGCAGCTTCTTGGTGGGTCCTCAACAATAACTGAAAGCTTCACAGCACCAAGCAACATCATCACTGATGGGTGTGAGGCACAAACAGACACCTGTCATCACATCGCCATCCCACAGAAACACCTCACGCTCCTTAAAGCAGCAGTACTTGTGACCCATGGTGATTTCTATATATGACTTTCCATGTTCCTACAGAGTTCAGTGGTAGCTCCAGTAGCTCACGTTTGTGTGTATAAAAAGTTCCTTAACCCCAAAAGCTATGAGCCCATCAGTAACCGATCTGGGGTCTGAATTGTCACCTGGATCGTATTGTGTTTGTTTCTTAGATGTCTTTTTGAGGACATTGGACCAGTTATTTCTAGTTGTAGGATTATATTTTATAATTAGGTTTAGCTTGAATAAGACTTTGAGTTGTTCTGATTAACATTGTTGTTTTCATTATATGAGTGCCCTGATTAAAATCAAACCTTGAATGAATGTGAAAGAGAAATTACATGAAGCACTTAGAAATACATTGTCAATTGTAGCAGCTCCAGGAAGCTCATTAAACCATATTTCTGTAGTTTCTATCTTTAGTGTGTTGAACTGAGACAAGGACTAAAATAAAGATGATATTGTTGTGTATGCTGTTTACATTCTTTGGGGTTTTGTTTTATGCTGCACCTACAACACAAGGTTTTTCTCACATTTCAAGTTTAATTGCTTTTAAATAATATTTCATTTGTTTATCTTTTCAGGTTTTCCCAAAATCTTATATGATGTATGGTTTACAATTGTAACAAACAGTCTTGATTTCCTTAAACCATGTTGATCGAGTCAATATTACTACTACTTTACTCAGTGTACTGCATACACCTGAATTTTTTTTCCAATCGTAGAAAGAGGCATGAATTTGTATTCAGTCTTTCACTAAACTTTCATCAGGTTCAGGGTATATCTTTTCCAGCCTAATGGCTAATTCCTCTGTGCTAAATAAACAGAGGTGGGGGGTCGAGTCATATGAATTAGACTCGAGTCAAACACAAGTCATTAATTGTGTTACTTTCAACTTGACTTAAAAAAAAAAAAAAACTCAAACATGTTTGACTTGACTTGGACTTTTAAACCAATGACTTAGGTCTTGAATTGGACTCAAACCTATTATCCAGATATTTGACCAAAATCTAAAGTTTAAAACACTTGTTTGTATAAGAAGGGTGCGTTATTAATCAGTATCTTTCAACATGTGGACAGATGTGCGTATAAGTTGCAGCACAACCACTCAAATTAACTAGATTTAAAAAAAAAGATATAAGTATGCTTCCAAGTGTAACTGTTTTGGGGTAAATAATCTTTAAAGCACACAACAAAAAATGAGATGCGATATGCAACACATGCAAGAAGAAAGTCACAGACAGAGACCGAAACAGCTGAAGTTGCATCATTAAGGGTGGGTGGTACTTTTGTTTTGTGGTGATCAGATTGCTGATTGTAGCAAATTTCTTCCCATTAGCAAAAGTTCAGTTGTTTTACTTTCATCACATTAAGATAAATATGGATTATATTTAACATATAATTGAACTTAGTTTAAAAAAACAACTCCTGAAATGACTTGAAAGTTTAAAGTTTGAGCCTTGGGATTCGACTTAAGACTTGTTTTTGCCTTGATTGACTTTGATGAGATTTGAGAATAAACAATGAGGCTAACTTGGTCCTACCACTGCAAATAACTTAAACTAATTTGAATAAGATAGAGAATCTTTGTGAATGCCTATTTTCAGGTCTTGCCATCAATATTTAATGGTGTGCACTTTGATTAGGACAGTACCTCATGAATGTTCTCTGATCCAAACAAACATAACACAGAAGGTAAACTTTGGTCAGTCTGAAGTCTTATCTCTCATATCTACTCAGGTTTTACCCTCTCTGTCTTCCTATTTACTCTGATTGATTAACCTGTTCCTGCTGACAAGAAGCATCCCCACAGAATAATGCAGCCACCACCATGTGGTGGTCTGCGGGGCATCCTTGATAGCTCTACAGCTTTAATTTCTTACATCAGTAATTTTGTTTGGTATACACTCTTTGTATACAAAATGACAATAAAAGTCTGCAAATATCCGGTCTGTAAAATACATCAAACTCCTCCATCCTTCTCTTTCCCCTCACTCTGCCTCCATATTTGCCCCCAGTCTTGTAACTTCCTGTACTGACTATTGCAGCTCCCTTTTCTTTGGCCTCCCACAAACAATATCAATCTTCAGCTGGTCCACAACTCAGCTGCTTGAATTGTTATGGGAACATCTTCATTCATTGTTTTAGAGAACGTTGCTGGCTCCCACTCAAATTCAGATTTCAATTCAAAATTATTTTATTCATACTCAAGGTCATCAACCTCACTCTCCCCTTACTCATCTGATCTCCTTCATGTCACCTCCTCCTAATGCTCCCTCCAATCTTCTCAATCCATCTCTCTGTTCCCTTTTTTTTGCCTCTTTACCTCTGGGAGTAGTTTACTCTCACTGTTCTTCCAGACTCTGGAACTCTCTCCCATCAAACATTAATATTGACACTCTTTAACTGTTTAAATCCAGATTTAAAAAAACACTTTACAGTCTTCAAGACTGTCCATTCTCTGTTATTTAAATTTTTATTGCTGTGTGATGCAATTATCTTTGTTTTAATCTTCATTTTAGAGGCTTGAGGGGTTTTTGAAGAGCAAAAAGTTGCATTTTTTGTATGATCTGAACAAAGGACCTCAATCTACATGTTATATTTTCCTTAAATGGCTTTTAGCAAATTTCAAATTGGGTTTTCTATATTTGGATCACCTTCAAGGAAACTGGTTTCTCTAGTACAAGACTAATAGTTATCCCAACCACAGATCCTCTCACCTGACCTGTTTATCTTTATAAACCTCTAACATCAATCTTTCAATAACGCTCTCCTTGCCACTCCTTTCAGCTTTTTTTTGGTTTTGGTAAGTCTTAAGTTGTGCCATACTGCCATTCAGAAAGTCAACTCAACAGTCGAAAAGATACTTTAACTTCATCCCTGTCCTGTCTGGATTTTCCTTGGTACTGTTTTAATTAAATTGTTTAATTCTGAAGGATATTTGTTGCAAATGATTTTACTTAGGATAACTATAGTCTCAGCAGACAGTTGGCAGGATTTTCAAATCTAACCATAGTTGATCAGGTTAAGGCATTGTAGTAATTTTTCTGAAGATTTATGTCAGTAATATTAGAAAACAGCTCCACTGTTTGGAAATTCAGCAGTACTGCAACTTTTGAAGGGGGGCTGCATTTTATTGACATAATGAGGCCACTTCTCACAGATGTTTCCCTTCACACTAGTTAAACTTTTATCTAAGTTGCCAAAATAAAAAGTAGATTTAAAGGATCTTCTACCTGCCACAGGCCATGTCTTATACAATATCAGTCTAGTAGTAAGAAAATCTAGTTATGACAGTACCATTGGGATTTAATGTAGGGAAACGGCAGGTTATTTTTATACAGTCAATGTGAAAGTTAATGTTTCATCCTTATTTTAAGTGTTCCTTTTTTTTTATCTCCATCTCAAAAGTCCTGCTCTTTAGTGTAACCCTATATTATAATCATTACAATATTGGTTTTTCATTTCTGCTGTTCCTTACAGCTAATTTACTGTATTTACTGTAAAATATTTCACTTTTAATTAAACAACATATTTAAATATTTTCGTTAAATATGTTGTTTAATTTATGAGTTAATTACAGAATCAGTTGTCAGGGTTATCTTGTGTTTACTGCATGAATATGTGGTCCCATGAAGATGGTAGCTAAATGAGAGCAATTAGTCGGTAAGTGAGCCCTCTGCTGGTGAAATTGAGTAGTGGACAGTGTTTGAAATTAGCAAAAGAAGAAAGAAGAGTAAAGTTTAAAGTTTTTTTAAGTTTATTAATGAAACAAAAGAAAAATTTAGAAAAAAAACTGTCAAGGTGATCAAATTTATAAAGTAAACCCAGCGTTGACATGGTCATACTTTTTTTAAGCAGAGACTGGGAAGCCGGTCAGAGTTAATGTAAGGCTTGATTGAGAAATCTGTGGAGGAGAAACCTATGAAGGGCTGGAAAAGACTTCAGGTTCACCTACTGCAGGATAAAAACCTACTTTAAATTAGAAGTGAAATGATATTGAGAAACACCAACACGAAAAATGTAAAAAAAAAAAAAATGTAAAAATCTATGAATCCTTGGCACTAAAATTACAGCCGTTCCATCTTTTTTTCCCCCAATCTGAAAGGATATTCTTTGGGGTTTAGGTTTGTTTTTAATAAAAAACAATAAAAAATTCTGCTGTGATTTCAACCCGTTTTATAATTCTTTTTCTTTTTGGCTTTGTACTTTCACTGCAGCGGATACAAAAATCAAGGATTACACTGCTGTGCACCTCATCTATATAATTCAACAAAAAATAAACACACATTTTAGACTAAAATCCTAATCCTAGTCAAAAAAAATACACAATGAAGTAGATAGTTTTCACATTTTATTGATAAATTATTTGTTTTTAAAAAGACTCATGAACCATCTTTTCCTTCCACCCAATTTTACTCACTCTTACTGAAATCAGGCTATGTACAAAGTATTTTCTGTTTTTTGTTTTTTTTACCTACTTCATCATCATCAGTATCACATTCAAAACAAGGTTCAAACTTTGCCCGCTGCTGGAGATAAAGAGACGGGATATAGCACAAAGTTCAATGGAGGTCAGAGAGCAGCGATCTAAGCAGATGAAGGAGGGTTTATATTCTAACACACGCAGAAAAAACAGGAATCACAGCCATGATCCCATCTGAAATGGAGCAGGACACCACTTCAGCAACAAGATATAGGCAACATGCACAATTGAGCCACGCCATGTTTTATGGGATCACTTTAAGAATCATAAAGCAGATAACCAGATTGTTATGAAAACAACCAGAAAGGGGTATTGCTCTTTTAAAAGCTGCAGGCACAGAACAGAAAAAAGGTTTTAATAAAAATGTATTTATCTTCAAGACTATTACTGTGCAGCAAAGTTGGCACGCATGGGTATATAATGACAATCATCTAAAAAAAATCTGCATTAAAATAATAGAATACTATGTCAGAGTGGTTGTAATAGAGTATGAGTGTGCAACTCTCAGTAGCTGGATTTTAACTAGCAGCAAAACTATTTTATTTGCATAAACTATCAGTGCAAATGGGAGGGAGGTTGTCTCATTTGGATCTGATCATCAAACTGAAATTAGTGCCAGCTACTGTAGTACTGACAAAGAGACTGATCTAAAGTTTCTAAATTCCAATAGAGTTGTCAAATAACTTGGAAAAAGAGGGTTTGCACCAAACATCTATCCAATCATCTGAAGGAAATAATTCAATCTTTACAAGTTTCTGATTCTTGGTTCTTTGTAGGACATTGTCAGGATTTAAACATTTACCGGATTTAGACAGACGGCAGGGTTAAAAACCTTCCAAGCGTAAATCACAATACAAATCCCCCACTTTGTTTCTCCAAGCAAACACTTCTCCTCACACTCTATGCTTCTAAACTCAACCTGACTGCTTTAAAATTTTAAGATGTGCGGGGAGCATAACAACAAAACAGGACTTTGCACTTGGGGCCACCCTCAGCTTCGTGGGGTTATTCTCACTCTATGCAAAGCTGTTTTCTGGGTAGCTGACTTTGATAGCCCCCCAGTAGCAGGCCCGTATCAGGCAGATGAGACCCAGCAGGTAGGCAAAGGCCCAGGACACGTAGGTGGCGTTGTAACGTCTGGCAAAGTCCCGCGTCCCAACCTGTCCGATCAAAGGGAGGGGAAAAAATTAAATACAAGGCATACAGCTCCTTGCAAAGATGCTTGTACCCTTTAATTTTTTTCACATTATTAACCTTAAAGGTATTCTGGAGGATGTTCTTTTTCCAAGTGGATCAAAAAAATAAGTGTTCCTCCTAATTGTCAATCATTCTGGGGATATGTTGACATAAGGCTGTGCTCTTGCATGCATTTAATAGGCATTCCCTCTTGGCAGCGGGTAAAGGGTTGTGCATGTGCTTTTTTTTTTTTTAAGTTGAGGGGGTGGGACTTTTCAAAAAATTAGCAAAAATCCTCCACTATACCTTTCATTTTTCTTACAGTTAGCTGAACGTCCTTTGGGATCTGTATCTAATCAGGGACTGTGTCACAAATCTGAGGGTAAAGTTTGAATCCAATAATACATTTGAGAAACAGTTCAGGAGTGTTGTTCAGAAAAGTTTTCAACTTTGCCAAAGAGAAGCCATTCTTGGTGACACCTGGAGAAATTTCTCCACACCTTTATCGCAGTTCGACTAAACTAAGTAATGCACTGCAGCAAGGTATCTCTTGCCCGTCTGCAGCTTGAGCAGAACTGTGCTGCTCGCTTCATTACACACACCTGCAGGTGTGAGGATATTTCACCCACCCTGGCATCTCTTCACTGGATTCCTGTTTATTATAGAATTCATTTTAAGCTGGCGTTTGTTTTTAAATGTCTGAACAAACCTCGCTCCACCATATCTGTCTGAGTTGCTTCAGCTTCACTGCCCTCTTTGATCACTTAGGTCTGTGGATCAGCTGCTTCTGACTGTCCCTAAAACTAGGCTGAAGCTCATCGGGGACGGAACAGTTGTTGTAGCAGCTCCTACATTGTGTCCAACAGGCCTCCTCTTCTGCTGTTTTTAAATCTCTTTGGAAACACATTTTTATACCTTGGCTTTTGACACTGATCTAGTTTTATACGGCACTACTCTTGCTGTGAACCTGGTTAGTATGTCTATTGTAATCTTTTTTATTTATTCTTAACCTGTTTTTATGTAAAGTACTTTGGTTACCCCTGTGGTTTTTAAATATGCTATGGAAATAAAGCTGACTGATTGATTAAACTATGCATAATTTACAGAAGCCAATCTTCATTGCAACTTCAGTCAGTCTGGATCATTAAACATTCTCAATGTTTCTAAAGGGCTGGTTATCCTCCTGCAGCAGTGTGTTGCAGTGAGCTTGATGGAGACATTTTTGATTTTTGCACAATACTGAAGTGTGGTCTGTGCTATATACGCTGTGTGTCTAGATACGGCAAAGGCGATGAGGAAGTGGGGACGAGTTTAGCCTGACAACGGAGGGACATGACAGCGAAAAATAGCAGTCATGTCACGGCGAAAAATAGGGATCCAGGTGGAAAAAGGGTCCCAGCGTTCTCCACACCTCGCTCTTCTAGCTGATCCAACTTCACGAGTTGTTTTCCGCAATTTCGGTCATAAAAACAAGCCAGCCTCCTGTCTGCGGTCAGTTACAATTTGGGAGAGGTGCAGTGGAGTGTCAGCCGAGGGGGCGGGGACGGATTTTGTTTACTGCGACACCTACGCAGACAACCTAGTTTCGAAGTATAAATAAGCCTTTAGTCTTGAACTGGGCTGTTTTTCCAAACATTTAGGTTGGATGATAAACCTTTGCACCAACCTCTGTCTCATTTACACCAGATTTGTGAAATAGTCGCAAACAGTAGTCCTTTCACCTACTTCTCTAAACAAGGTTTCCTTATTGAGTCTGTTAGTCAAGATGGACAGCCAGATCTAGGTAGGTTTGCAGAAGAGATCTTCTGTTTTAATTTGCTGTTGGTTGATTGAACAGAGTTATTTGAAGCACTCAAAGCTTATGCTTTGCTGCTTTACAGCTTAACTATGCTATTTTCCTTATACTTTATGTCTTTACTGAGTAATGTTTGCTAACAAAGCGCAAAGGCAAGAGAGAGGAGCTGGAATTATGCTGATTTCATTTAAGGGGAACAGGAGTAAATGGGGCTAAATAGTAATGCACAGAAAACTTTATTTTTCAAAAGGTATCTTGTTTTTTTCTTAAACTAGAATAGAAACGGAAATATAAGCAGTTGGAAAACTGAACAGTTGGACAGAGATGAATGGAGGCAATAAATGGACAGATGGAGCATTGGGTGGACAGAGGGAGAGATAAACTGAAGAACAGAAGACTAAACAGATTAGGGATGACTGATATTTACACAGATAAAAATAAATTCGATTGATATATATATATACATACATACATACATATATATATATATATATATATATATATATATATATATATATACAATTCTAGCTGTACTAGTTCACTGTAACAAAACCAGGACCTAAATGTATTCTACTGTATTGAGCTGGCACAGGTAAACAGTCTCTCTTCACCACGCTTATAATGAATAAGCATGTAAATACTATTGATTTAGATATGAAAAGTGTGAGAAAACAATACATTTTAAAAGAAAAACAAAATAAAACAAAAAGAACAGGCCATACTTACTGTTAAACCCACTCCAATGAAAATGCAGATCATTCCTATAGTTATATAAGCACAACAGCGCCTCCTGGGCAGAGCACTGCCAACAGATGATCTGCATGGAAGAGTGAGAAGAAAATGTTTCACTTGAGAAAAGACTGAGAAAAAATAAAGATCTTTACTATATGTAGTTAATATGCCCAAGAGGACCTTGCAAGAGGAAACTATTTAGAAGGAATGAAGGATTTTCTAAAAAACCATCAATAAATTTGAAAGATTATGTGATTCTAATGCACATCAACACCCATTTCACATAAGGACAATCGCATGTGCAGCTCCAGCTGAGGATATATCATTCAAACACCAACAAATATTTGTCAGTGGCCCCATTAACCGTCAGAGCTGGCATCCCACTCTCCCCTGCATCATTCTGACTTCATTCCTCCCTTCCCTGCACTCACATGCCCCTCATGTGACTGGGCTTGAGCATTCTTGAGCGATCGCTAAACTTCAGATCACTGAGGGGGGGCGGGGGGTCGGAGGACTGGTCACCTGATAATTAGACTACGGTACTATCCTGTTTTTGAACCCCCTAACATTTAATCTCCTTCTCTGTTCCCTCTTCATCATCCTCAGGATTCTGCCTTTTTTCTAGAGACCCTTAATACAAAAGGGAGAAAAGTCTGCCATAATGTGCATCAAAACAATCTTAGAGAAAAATGGGAATGTACAAATGACTGCATGTCTGAGCAACAAGGAAACTTTCCCTTTCAAATGATGCTGCAACTTGAAGACAATGACAAGAGCATTTGGGGAAGAGCTGAAAAAGTTTTAAGATTCTTTAATTCAAATAAAAATGGACAATGGCAGGTTTCTATGGTTTAGAAGACAGAAAACGTCAGATTGTCGCCCAGATTCTTAAAATGTTTCAAAATCAATTCCATTATTTTAAGATGTTTTTTCTATTATAAAAAAGGAAAAATTCCCCCACCGAGACTTTAAGACTACGAAACCAACATCGTGTTTCGGTAAAGTCTGACCTGTGAGTCGTTTTTGTCTCCGCTGGCTCACTTCTTCTTTAATGACATAGAGGCCAACTCCTGCAGAAATGAAAGTGATCTGCTTTCTCATCTCTGCCTCTAAAAACCTGCTGGTTCCTTTTTTTGTTTTATTTGTATTTGCTTTATCAGATCTTCTCATTCATTTAGACATCAAATATCAGCACCCTCGGTATAATTACAACCCATTGAAGATGCCTTAGATGCCACATGCATTCAGCAGATGAGAAACTTTGAAAAGCACATTTTAGTGACTTAATAAAAATTAAAACTAGTATATAGATTTAGCAGATTGATCTGTTTAATCAGTTTTTTTTTCAGTTCAGTTTCTCAAACAATTTAAAAACTGTATGTATATATATATATATATATATATATATATATATATATATATATATATATCCATTTAAAAGACAATCTTGAATACAGAAAGAAAATGAGTCAGACCTCTATGTGATGATTACATCTTTTAAGGATGCAAATTTTCATTTTTACTGGAACAAAATAACACTTTTTGGCTTCCTCTAAGATCTCATTATATTTGAATATATCACAAGAACGGACCTCTTTAGCAATGACCTTTTGTGGATTTGAGGCAAGCAAGCAGTCTTCCGTAATGATTGTCTTTACATTTCTAAAATATAATAAAAAAAAGTCTTCTTGAATGATGAAATATCAGTTAAAATCCAGGTCCCTAGAAATACTAGTCTTTTGTTTTTTGTTTTTTATATAAATATCTAACCTGGTACCAGTGGCGGCCGGCCCATAGGGGGCGCTGGGGCACCGCCCTCCCTGATAAGAAGAGAGAAACGTAAAATATATTTTTAGAAATTAACTCATAAATGTCAGTTTTACTCTCTAGAGTGTTTACATATAAGCAAAACAAATTATATAAACTACATTTCCCTATCTACTGTCATTAATTTGTGGATTTCCACAGACAGACTCCTACCGTCTCTGTTCTGGGGGCGCTGATCAGACAGACCCACATTTGCAGATAATCTGTCAATCATGTACTATTGCTAGGTGAATTTAATGGCCAATCAGCATCTCAGAACTTTACGGTCTTGGGGCGCTGAAAATACTGCACTTCTGAACAGGCTTCTGAACCCAAGCGCAGGTGCAGACAGTTAAAGGGAAGATGGCGAATGTAACGAACGAGATGCAGCTTCCACCAAATTCGGTGAGATCCTTATTTATCTACCCGTTTGCCAGAAGAACATCCCTGTTGTAGGATATGAACATTTCATGTCATGGTTATTGTGACTGTGAGGAATCCACATCCTCTAACTTTGCGCGCAAACACACATATTCCTGTTATACTGTGTTTGTGAGGACCAATCCGCTCGCTCTGAGACCAGTAGCTCCATTAACTTAAAACACACAAGCTGTCCTGGTTACCTGCTGGCGTATTGAGGGTGCACACTTAATATTTCAGTGGGGTTAGCCGTGTGTGTGTGTGTGTGGGTGTGTGGGGGGTGTGGGTGTGTACATGTTTATGCTACGGGGACTTGTCATCTTCAGTCTGGCTGCGTCTTTGCTGGGTTCAAACCCAGTTTGGTGTAATTGAATAAGTCAAAGAATCTGTGTAAAATAACTAAGTTGTAAAAATTATTTGTTTTTGTACATCAATTGTTTGTGGAGGTAATATATGGACAAAACTGATTTATGAGAAGAAATCAGAAATAAGAGAGCCTGAGGTGAGGGGCTTAAACTATTTAATGAGGGCTGTGGGCAATTTTTGTTTTCTGTTTCTTTGTTACATTGCTGGTAACTGGAGGGAGGCTGAGGCCCAGAGTATCTTGTACATGTTTAGTTTCTTTTGCACCCTGTTTTGAGTTTTTGAGCACAATAAATCACCAACACCGGTAACCCGACTGAGCCTGGATTCTTGGAGGCCCATCTCAGTGACCCAAATCATCACTGTTACTGTTATTATATAGTAAATTAAATCATTACTGTTAAATTGTATGTATTGTCCAGTTGTTTATTTGAATTCTTATTCCGGATTAGTTGGAGACATACACTAGGCTATATCAGCCCCACCAAAAATATTTTTCACCAGCCGCCACTGCCTGGTACCTCACATTGCAGAAAAAATACAGAATCCCCAGGCCTTTCAAAATGTACAGGCTTGATTGTTGTTTTCATAATTTTTAGACGCACAAATGAAATTCCATTTCTGATCTTCCCTCCTAACCTTTAATAGGCAATGTGCCTTCTAACAATGGTGTTGTGCATACTGGTTTTGTTGGGAAATTACAACCTTGCTGCACCTTTAACTCTGTCTCTGATGATATCAAGTGATTTTCTTTTTCCAGTATACATACAGTACCATACAGCTCCACCTCATATTAAAAGTAGTGCCAAAAATGTAATTATCTAGCTATATTTGCCAGAATTTTCTTGATTTCCAACCAGTCAAAAATAAATTGAAATATAAGCAATACTTCAATTTAGCATTTTCCACATATTGAGTTGATTATTAACTGTCTTAATTAAACAGTCTTTACAAATTTCAGTTTTTCTGGTATGATAACTTTCTTAGATAATAATGACTGTGGGATTTTCCAAAAGAAAAATAAAAGTCTCACATTGTTTGTAAAATATTTGTTGAGTCTTTGTGGAAGACGACTCCCATTGAGATACCCAGAATACCACAGAGTTGTTGGAAAGACCCACAGATATTGACAGAAGGATGAAAATAAATGTAGACAGATGCAGCAGAGGATGAAGAATGTCCACTGACACCAATGCATCTCCCATCCTCAAACAACTCTGACTGTTAAAAAAAAAGCACTTCTTTATCCCGTGACCAGACAACCTTACGATCATGTTACAAATCCCTTTATACTTCTTGTCACATGTCTAGATTAACTTCCCTTCCTCTGCACAATGTAAATCCAGATCTCTAAAGCATTCAATGCAGCAGGTTTAAATCTTTATATAAGGTTTTATTACATCACCAAAGCAACGTCCAGCTTAGATTTACCTCTGAAGTAGTGAAGTAGTAGCGTACCTAAATAGTTTTCTTTTAATAAGGGGCTAATGGCAATATATGTGTTTTTCTTTACATCTATAACTCAAGTTTAAGGTAAATTAATCGAGAGAGATTATTTTCTACAGTGTCAGATGGTTGTATTCTGTTTGTCTGATGATGCTTTAGATATTTTATCATTATTTTTCAAGATCTGTAGGGAAAATAGTAAATATATTCATGGGTTTTAATGATTTAGAAACTGCTTAAAAACATCTGATAAACCGTTTCCTCAAGAAACAACTCAAAATCCAGCAAAGCTGCCTCAAATATAAAAGGTGGCCACAGTCTTAATTGGCACTACCAGATCTGTTCTGGAAGCACGATCTATACCATCAGCTCATTTGCGCATGTGCAACCAGATATACATCTGGGTTTCCATAATTTAAGTAATTATGGTACTGAAATTATTATTTCTATCCTTAACTCTCTAAAGAATGCTAAGAAACATCTTTAAAAATATTTTATGACTTCTCTGAAACAATTTTGATGCTTTTTACATTTTCTCTGTTGAACTGCATCATTGGACATGCTCTGAGTAGTCCGGCAAAATATGATTAAACCGTGTTTATCAGCACTTTAGTTGTCACTATTTGTAGATTAAGCACCATATACCATAATGTCAGCACGAAAGGACAACATAAAACTCAAATAGACTAAATTTATATTTAAATCGAAAGCCGAAAATGTTAGCTCCCGGAATTGGCGAATGATCCCATTTCCCGTACAGATGAGGCAGGAACAAGTGATAAAACAGAAAGGATTTTAAGAAAATACATTATTAACCTTTAACACATTATAGTTTAGTACAATTACTATTTTCGGGGAGAAAAAAACGTAATGTAGGCATTTCTTTTAGAAAATAAAATCGAGGGCGACCTGGACATGTATCTACTTGCATGTGCGCAACTACAATGCAGATAAAGATGGTTTAATCATATTTTGCCCGTCTGCTCTGAGCAGGTATGATGACGTCAGAGAAGCAGTTTAACAAAAAAAATGTTAAAAGCATAAAAATTGTCACACAAAATTCATAAAAATGTTTTTAAAGATTTGTATTAGCATTCTTTAGTGAGTTAAGGATAGAAATAACTAGTTTTACCATAATTACAGTATTTAAGGACACCCGGATGTACATCTGGTTGCAGATGTGCCGGGACGGATCGGGTAGCTATAATGCCTGAACATTAGCATTAGCAGACATAATTGCCTATTGGTTAATGGTTCAGGACAGTAGCAATTATTTACATGCATCTTAGTAGACAATAACTGAGTTAAAATGGTTCCTGAATATCCCCCTAAACATGTTTATGAGAGATTGACAAATACAGATTTTTCTGTCTCAATTTAACAAAAGAGAATTTTTTTAACAAATCAAACAAAACAAAACTGGATAGCAAATGAAGGGATTGATGATGCGTGCCCCTTATGTGATATAAACACATGACCGCTGAATGCACTATTAAATCAGCAAACAAATGCATTTTATCCGCTGATTCCAATATAAATAACACTAATATATCAGTATATCGGCTGGGTGGTGTATCCACTGGTTACTAATGTTCAAACCTTTTCAAACGTGTTAAAAAACAGGCTAAGCATTGGTGAGCATAAATGGTAAAAACACGTATCCCTTCTTGTGTCAAGTTATTTTGAAGACTCACATTTTTTTGCAGTGTGGACACTTGGCTAGAGTGTTAAATCGCAGCTCCATCCACTGTGGGGGACAAAGACAAAAACAACCAATTATTTTCAACTTCAGGGAGTGTTTACAAATGCATCAATGCAGATATTTAAACACACTATTCTAGTTTTCAGTACAATCAGCAAAAAACTGAAGGGTACTGATTTAAAAATAAATCTGTATTGAGTGTTTGCAACTATCTATCATTGGTAAAATCAGCACCTCAAATAATTCACACCTTATGTATGTTTAGTTTTGTATTAGTTGTGATTTTATTTATTGTTTAAGCAGTAAAAATTAAATAATTAATATCCTGCAGCGGCATAATAATAAGCATAATTCAACTGTTAGGGAAGAGAAATGTTTAACTATAGACATGTGGCTTCAGTGAAAAGATTATTTAAAATATAGTTGTATTAGAATAAGCAGCAATGTTTTCATTTACACATCAACTTTTTTCTTTCTAAATAAAATTCTCTGAAAGCCAAATGTGCACAGAGTGATATTAGCTTTAAAAAGAGCCATAGTTTTAAATAGAGGTTAGGCTGTTGTTAATATTTCCACTAGCAAGATCAGCTCTTTTTCAACCTCTTGCTGAGCTGGAGGAGAGCCGTCGCTGGAGAGACCAGACATCGACTGAGATGACCTGGCGTCCTCGCTGCAATACGGAGGCCGCAAGTGACAATATTAAGAGGTGAACAGTAGTGAGTTTAAAAATGTAAGTCTGTGAAATAGTGGCTTAGTTTCTGCATATTTTTGCTGAAGGTACTGGAAGTGAGCATGTTAGTTAAATACCGTATTTTCACGACCATAAGGCGCACCGGACTAAAAGGCGCAGTCTCAGTTATGTGTGCCATTTCTGTATTTAACACACACATAAGGCGCACCGGACTATAGGGCGCGTTTTTTATATACAGGTACATGTCCTCTCAGGTGGATTTTCCCACTTAAAACATATTAAAACTACTTTATTCCCACTGATCACAGCAAATAAAGCTGCAAGGTGTATTTATTACAAAGTATTATTCAAACCTGGGAACCGGCCCATGAGAGACACATCGCTGATGACACAGGGCTGTGATTACTCCTCTGATACAGTTTATTGACGCATAAATTAACTTAAAACATAGGCAGGATAATAATCTGGATGAACTGACTGCAATGATTAAATTTTCAGGTGGACTTTCTCACTTAAAAAGATTTAGATTATTTAGATGAAAAAACACCTGCGGAGGTGAGCCCGGATGCGCCGCGGCCCAGAGGCTGCTGTTGAATTAAGTTTTCAGGTAGAAAAATAGAGCTGGAGCAAAACTGAGTATGATTGTGCTTTATTCAAGTATTTATTACAGAGTATTAATCAAACCCCTCAAAGTCCTCATCCTCTGTTTCTGAATTAAACAGCTGCGCTAAATCCGACATGCCAGTTTCCCCTTCTTCTTCGTTTATTGACGCATAAATTAACTTAAAACATAGGCAGGATAATAATCTGGATGAACTGACTGCAATGATTAAATTTTCAGGTGGACTTTCTCACTTAAAAAGATTTAGATTATTTAGATGAAAAAACACCTGCGGAGGTGAGCCCGGATGCGCCGCGGCCCAGAGGCTGCTGTTGAATTAAGTTTTCAGGTAGAAAAATAGAGCGGGAGCAAAACTGAGTATGATTGTGCTTTATTCAAGTATTTATTACAGAGTATTAATCAAACCCCTCAAAGTCCTCATCCTCTGTTTCTGAATTAAACAGCTGCGCTAAATCCGACATCACCGGGATGTCGAAAGTGAGCGGCACCTCGTCCATGTTGGTGATGTGGCTTGGCTGGATGACTTTGTCAGCGATGTGTTTGCTGCAGAAAGAGAGGAAGCTCGCCAGCTTTTCATCATAATCCGCCGGACGTCGCTGAGCAACTGTAGTCCTGGTCCGGATGGAAAAATTGCACCGTTTCATAAAACGGAAGCACCACGATGGACCTCCTTGAAAATTTTCAATTTTCATTTCTTCCGCCAGCTTTACTGCTTTTAGTCGAACAGTGACCGTTGAAACGCTGGCCCCACTCGTTCTTTGCTCCACGATCCACCGCTCGAGTCTTTCCTCCAACTCGGGCCACCTCGCCTTATGTCCGCGGAAACTCAGCTGCATCTTCTTCACCAGTCGGAGTTCGTTTTCCAGCTTCCTCCACTTGCGAACCATCGATTCATTTATATTGAATTCTCTCGCAGCTGCTCGATTTCCATGTTCCTCTGCGTAGCTGATAGCCTTCAGTTTAAACGGGGCTTCATAGGCGTGTCTCTTTGCCATTTCCAGGGTTGTTAAGACAACAATGTTCTGCATAAAGCACATACCTGTTCTTTTATACACAAGGCACGCCCACACTTCCCCCTTTAAGGTTCTCACATACTCATGGTGGTCTCAACAACGTCCGCAGATAGGGCGCACCGCACCATAGGGCGCACCCCACATTTTGAGGGGAAAAAAAGACGTTTAGGTGCGCCTTATAGTCGTGAAAATACGGTATCTTAGAGATTGGCGAAATAAGCTGCACATAAGCAAGAACTAATCTGCAAAAACATTTTCTATTTCGGAGAATGTTATCAAGCTGATTCAAACTACTTGAAAAGAATAAGTGACCCAGAGTGGTTCCACAATTCTTTTAAAAGTCAAATGTTTTTCATAGATGCATTTATCCACTGTAAAGTAGATCTATAAAGTGCCTACGCTTTACAAAATGTAAGCTTTAAATAATGAGAGACCAAAGAAAAACATACATACTCTATAGAAATTATATGAGGAAACTATTTAAGAATAAAATCAAATAAAATGGTTGCATAGAGAATATTCTGATTTAGTTTCAGTCAACTGGAATTTACACTTTTGAAGTTCATGTGTCCAAGTTGAATTATTCTAGCATTTGCCCATCTGTATCCTTTAGATAAGGGCAAGAATTTGTTGTATTAGATTGCAAATAAATCATCATGACTTCATACAAAGGTTACAAACAGGAAAACAAATAATAGAAAAGAAAATATTAAATATTGTATAAACCATGAGTTAGTATTAACAGTCACCACAACAACATGAAAACGGGCCGGGGACTGGCCGCAACACTAAAACAGCTTCAGGAATTTATAATAGCAACAGCTGTGATCTATTTAAGACAATAATGTGTTTTCCGTGTACCAAGAAAATATTTTGGGTCAGTTACGATGCAGAACTCTTTCTAAACAAAGAACCCGGCTGATAATGATATGTGTTCCTACAAACGCTCTACTCTCCTCTCCTCTACGCCAATTTTTAAAGCCTATTAGAAATCTGAGTGTAAATGTTCCAGTTTGTTTAACTTATCTATATGTTCAACAAACCATGAAGCAAAAACAAAGCTGTAAAATTGCCTATTTTAAGTTTGCCTGTCCCTTACCACCAGGGGCGGATCTAGAAACATATTTATGGGGTGGCAAGAGGGGGGCAGGAATTTTTTAGGGGTGGCAACATATGGCATTTGTTTACACTGAATTTAATCACAGTTATCACAGTTTGGTGAGAATAGTATGTAGAGTACTAGTGTTTCATGTGAAACAGTTCATATTAGAAATACATCGTACAATGTGATCTCACTTAATAGGAGATAGAAGAATGATAACACTACTTCTAGAGGGGCCTTATGACAGGAAAGGTATTAAGGTAAGACACAGGTGCTGAGTCGCAGATGTGTAAGATTGACTGTCAGAGAGGCAGCTTTGCAGCATTTGCACAAGAAGAAACGATAGAAAGAAAAACGTTACCCATCAGAGATCTATGGACTGAGCTGTACTAAAGTGAGCAGAACTACACAGTAGAAATAAATGGGTCAAGGCACCCGTACAAGGTACTGGACATCTATGTAATGTTTACTCTGAACACACATTTACCCCATTTGTTCCTCAGTAACTTGACATACAGCAGTTAAGGCAACATGAAAGGGACATTTCATGCATGTAAATATGCTGTAGATAGAGCTGTATATGGAGGACCAACTCTGCCATATTTAAAAATAAATACAGAAATAAATAAATGCTCAATAAATAAATAAGCATACAATTAATTGCCACCAAAAATACAATCAACAAATAAATGTAATTAGAAATTATATTATAATGGCAGGCAGAAATGTTAAAAGGGCAGGCAGAAAGAAATAGCGGCGAAGAAATAACTAGGGTAAAAAAATACAAAGGAAGAATAAAACAGACAAAAATATGATAACATGCACATAAATAAATACTTAGAAATATAAGTAATTAAAAAATGAAGTTGAAGATAATAAATGACAAAAAAATAAATGAGGTAAATATTAAAAAGGCAAAGAAATAAAAAGAGTTATATACCTTTATGACTAGCTGTATAATTTAATTTCTACTTACATTTATTTGTTGTTTGTATTTTTGGTGGCAATTAATTGTATGCTTATTTATTTATTAAGCATTTATTTATTTCTGTATTTATTTTTAAATATGGCAGAGTTGGTCCTCCATACTGCTGTATCAACAAATCAACAAAAAGGCGGGTTCTGTATGTTACATCAAAATCTCCACAAATCTGAAAAGAAGCAACATAAAAATACATTTTGCTTGTGAGTAGGTTCATACAGGTCATTTCTGGATAGTTTCATATTATATATACGGTACAAAAAAAGAAACAACAACACTGCTTCATATTAAGCAGGATTCACACCAGTATCACATTTTTAACTTTTAACACTTTTGGTTTTATTAAAGGAAATATCAGATTTTCTCAGGTGCCAAAACAAAATGTAACGGCTCTGTAAAGGCTCACCAGAGAGCATAACATAAAGTTAACATGCCTATAACAGCTGAATGCAGTGATTTCCATGTTGCTCAGCAAAACGCTTCACAACTTTATTTAGATCCAAAGCCTTTGTGCGTTTTGATTTAAGTACAACCAAACTTGATAGTCTCTTTTTTGTCATAGTTGACCGCAAATATGTCTTTATGAGCCTGAAACGTCAGGCCTAACTAACATCATAGATAGAGAAATAACGTTCTGCAACCTGATTTTTATCATCTCAAAATCAGCATTGCAGCTATGCTAGCAACATTGTGCTTTCATTATGATTTCATTTCTCGATAGATAGTTAATCAGTTTTTACCTGTTTCATCCCGTTTCTCCTCTCCCCATCACCCCTGGCTCCCTCGCTTTGCCCCATTCGGTTTTCAAAACAATCAGTCTCAGTCACTCTCGCGTCATGTCGTGCTGCATTCACTGCAGTCCGACATTAGAAATTAGCGGTCGTAATTCTCAAATGATCCATAATTTATAAGCCTCGCCACCCCTACCGCCAACTGGGGTGGCAGTTGGGGTGGCAAGGCTGTCATTTAGGGTGGCATTTGCCACCCCATGCCACCCCAGTAGATCCGCCTATGCTTACCACATTACAATGTTTGGTTTTAAGGAGGGCTGGAAGTTTTTGTCAAGTGAAAAAGCTGAAGGTTTAGACAGCTTGTATACATCAACCTCATGGTGAGTCCAATCATTCATTAAGATCTACAGCAGAATCGCTTTAATTGTAGAAAAAACCCAGATCTTATTAGAATTCCTGATGTTTTGGCAGATTGGGAGAGCTTATTCCAAGCCTCGTTCATTAATGTGAGGGAAAGATTCCTACTAAAGAGGACTGAACAGCATCGGTATTTAAAAATTGCTGAAATAAAGACTTGCAACAACATCAAAGGTGACATATAACATAAAATACTCTACTACAGAACTAGTACTATTAGCATACTAACAACATCAGAGCAACTTTAACATGTCAAACCTGTGTCTGTATCCAGCCTGTGGGTTAACCTACCAGGAAGGTGTTTCCACAGTGACCACAGACCACTCTCATTCCCTCGGGCTGAATGGGCAGCGCCGGCTGGGCGGGCTGCTCCTCGGGGATGACCATCACCGGGCTCAGGTTGATGATGCGTCTGCTGCAGGAAGCAGGAGCCGTAAAACAGGATTAGGGTCAAAGCATTGCCAGGAAAGGAACTTTGATTTCGCTATTAGGAGAAAAGAAATATGAAACAAAGAACTGCAAATATACACAAACCAAAAAATCTATTACCGTAATAAATATTAGATATTAGCATTTAAGCTTCTCTAAAGTATTATTACAAATATTCAATTCAGCTATTTTATTCTGTATATATGTATTCTATAATTTTTCTCATTAAACTTTTTAAATGTTTAAACAAATATTTATAAATACTTAAATGGGATTTTTGTATTTTTTTGGTTTTTAATTATAGATATTCAAATACTTGTGTAATTTTTTATCTTGTGACTGACACTACCTGGTGCTGCAGTTTTTACAACTATCTCAAGCAATTGACATAAAATATTATAAAAAAATATGTATTATTTCACCTTTTGAACAAATCTTAACAATAATGGTCTAAGCGGGACGTTCCACTAAATCCCATGTCAATGTCCAAACCTCTTTGCTCTATCCAGGTTTCACTTTTTTCAACTTATCCTTTGAGCAATCAAAATATCTTATAATATAAATAATATATATTTTATTCACTTTAATCCTCCCATTTTTGGGGGGGGGCTGAAAAAACAAAACAAAACAAAACAAAAGTAAAATGAAGCCATTTTTAAAGCCATATCATTGCTGTTCTTGGAAGGTTACATCTGCTTTAATACTGGAAATAAATAATTTTATTCTGTTGGTGTTGAGCAGTAGCACATGTGTAAGTTCTGATCCTTTAAGCACAAGAAAAAGAAAAGCAACTAATGTGTTAGTCACCAGTTTGGCCGAGGACATCCTATCCTCCTGGACGTGTCTTTACAGATGAGCAGGCAGTTACAAGGACACCTCACATACTTCTTCCCTGTGGGCGGATTCTTGATGGGCTGAATGAGAACAAAATGCACAGAGAAAGTTTATAAAATTATGCTGATTAACGCTTCGGATATAAAAGCTGAATATAGGTCTAGCCGCTTTTCTTAAAACCGTTTGTTTTCTACACTTCAGAGTAGCTTCTGATCAGTCTACTCAACATATATGATTTATTGCTGATTATTTGCTCAGATTAAATTAGTATGATGCTCTGTTTATTGGTTTGGATCAATTTTCGCTTTCACATCTCCAAACCAGACAGATTTCAGCAACTAATTGTCTCAGTTCAATAACATATAGAGCTCTAACCTGTAAGGTCCAGATTACTGATTTATTCCAACAAAATGCACAGCTGCTTGATGCTTTCCTTTACATTCTATGATTTTAATAGTTGGTCCAGCACCAGATTAAAGACCAAGTGAGGCTGAGTCTTTCAGTCTTTGGCTTCAAGGCTGTGAAACCGTTTAACTCTACAGCTACGTTTTGTTAGCTCCATGGACTCTTTCAAGGTGAAATAATAAAAAAAAAACTCTTTCAAACATTACTTTTGTTTAATGTTTCTTTTATTGTTTTATTCCAATCTCTATTTTCATCTTAATTGTACTGGCATCTGATCTTAACTGCCATTTTATTCGTTTTTCTACACAGCGCTTTGTCCATATTTTGGCAATTTTTGCATTTACAATATAATCCAAATTTAACAGAAGAGAGTTTTCAATTTGCAGAGGCCCTCAATTTTAGTCACATTACATTTAAAAGGAAGAAGTCCCTAGAATCCTAACTGCAGCCCTTTTTAGGTGGTGGAACACTTAAAGAAAGTTTTGTGCCTCACAGAAACATGCAAGTAGAAGAGAGCACTTTTTCGAACAGCGGTTACAGTACAGTACTACAACAATGAACTCTGGAGAAGCAAGCTCTCAAGATCACAAAAAACTGAAACCCTAAAAAAAAAACACATCTAGAAGTTTGTAGTTAGTGCAAAGGAAAAGCCAAATGAAAACTCAACGTTGGTAAAAAAAAAAAAATAGCAATCTAGATTTTTGACCAAATCCTTCAGCCCTAGTTCTATCTGTAAAAGGTGCTTAATGAATACACTTTACTAATCTACTAAACTTTATTATGACATAGTTGCTTTCACTTCTTTATTTGAAATTGTACTCCAGAATGAGCTCTGCTTCCTTATAAGCTTTTATTAGTAGTCATTTCTCAATGCGCTGAATGTATCACGTGATTTTCCATTATTCAGTGGCGTAAGTGTTGAAACAATATTATTATTTAGTCCCTAGAGTTGAAGTAAAATCTAAGTCTATTTTTAACTGCAAAATCCAAATAGGTTATAAACATGCAGCGGCTTGCAAAAGTATATTTTAAATAGCCAGAAATATATTTTATTGGAGTCTAATATGAAAGTGCAAAAAAAAGTGGTACAAAACTGCAAAATGGAAATAAATCTATAAACGATTTTAAGCACTTTTAAACAAATAAAAAAATACAAAAAGTATGGTGAGCAAATGTATTCAATCCCCTTTTCTCTGAATGTAACCCATTGCCCTTAGAAGTTGCCTGATGATTGCTAATGACTAAATAGGGTTCAACAGTGTGTAATCTAATGCCTCAGATGTTGGTTAAAATAAACATTGGGGAGGACATAGCATCATTAGGTCCAATTAACTCAGTTCTCTGTGGAGAAGTTTAAAATAGGCTTAGGCTATAAAAAGATTTCCCAGGCTTAGAACATAAAAATTTTGAATCCATCATCCGAAATGGAAAGAGTTTGGCACAACTTTTAACCTACCGAGACAAGGCCTTCTACCTGAGCTCACAGGCTGAACAAGGAGAGCACAAACAGAGATGCAGCCATGTGGCTCATGGTGACTGGATAGACTACATAGATCTACAAGTGGGGAATCTGACCAGAGAACAACTATTAGACGTTCGCCGCTCAAACGTGGTCTTTATTAAAAAATATCTGGAAGAAAGCCATTGTTAAATGAAACTATAGGAGGTGTTGTTTGCAGTTTACTAGAGGCCATGTCTGGGACATGTCTAACGGGAAGGAAGGTGCTTTGGTCAGATGAGACAAAAATTGAACTTTTTGGTGAAAATGCAATTGTGTGGCAGAGAACTAACACTGCATATCGCTCTAAACACACCATCCCCACTGTCAAATATGATGGTGGCAGCATGATGCTCTGGGCCTGCTTCTCTTTATCAGGGACAGGGAGGATGGTCAGAGTTGATGAGAGGATGGATGGAGTCAAACACAGGATATCAGCCAGGGCAAAAAACCTTTAGGAGCCTGTAAAAGACCCGAGACGGGGACGGAGGTTCACCTTCCAGCAGGACGACGACGCTTAACATGAAGCCAGGGCTACAATGGTTGTTTTGAAACAAAACATTTTAATTTGTTAGAATGGCCCAGTCAAAGTCCAGACCGACAATCTGTGGCATTATCTGAAAACTGCTGTTCACAAGCAATCAACACAGGTGGACATTTAAGTCACTAGAAACCAAAAGTTGCTAAAGACAAACACCAAGACATGGAGCTATAATTACAGCAAAAGGTGGAACCTCATTTGTGATGTGCTTTTTAATGAAGTAGTGTTTTTAATAACATTTTTATTCTTTTATTTATGCATTTATTAACTATGAGATGTCAAGGAATAGAGAATTGTCTCTCATAAGGAGACCAATAAAAAGGCCACACAGTTGTAGCTTCAGTTGAATGATTTAGGTCACAGTCTCTAGACAATAACAGCTTAAAGAAACAAACCCCTGAAGACTTTAAAACTTAATTGCAGCACAATGTGCTTCTATAGGGAGGGGAATAAATATTCATGCCAGACTGTTTTGATTTCTATTTGTAAAAAAAATTAGTGAAAAAATTTCTTCAACTTCAGAATTAATCATTATTTTCTTATAGTGTGCCATAGAATCCTAATACAAGGCACTGGAGTGAGTGGCTTTAATGTGATAAAATGTAAAAAGATTTGAGAGGTGTGACATTTTTATCATGATGCTACATTTCGATGGGAGACATCGATAGAAAGGTAGAATAGTAAATGAACTGATAAATTACCGTGGCTTCGTTGCAGACTGTGCACTTGACGACGTGCTGGTGCAGCTTGCCATCAAGGTTGATGATGGACTGGCAGACGCGGCAGTTGATGACAGGCACACCGCCGGCATCGGGGCTGGCGATGGCTGTGTAAGGAGGAGGTAGTTCGGCTTTCAGAGGAAGAAGAGGAGAAGGAGATCCCGGTTAATGCCATGCATTGGACACACACAGCAGCAGCATCAACTGTCTGACTCCCTCCATTTGGTCAGGGAGTTTTCAGATAGGAACTCAGGCTTCAGAGAAATTAAGGGTGAAAGCTAAATCTGTATTTCTAAGTGACTGAATGGAGAATTGTGTTCTGCTTGTTTATTGTAGACATTTATAAGCCACTTCTGATCTGTATTTCTGTTTATGTATGAGAAAATATTGAAATTTCTTTTATTTAAGTGTGATAAAAAAAAAGAAACAGAGAGATTAGGTTTTGATTTTTACTTCAATTTAATTTAGAGGAATTCTTCATAGAAAATAACAGGAAAACAAACTGCTTAAGGATTAATCCTACTCCAATTTATCTTTCTTACACCACCTAGAGACAGTCACAAGTTCAGAAGAGCTGAAACATTGACAACAAAAATACACATTTAAAATATTGTAAAAATAAATAAAAAATAAAAACAACACAGAAAGGTTTGATGTTATGACTCCTTAAACACCAGTCTGCATTTTTCTAATCCTCTTCATAACTATGTTATATTATCCAAAACTTAACATCTTTATGGGGAAGGAGGGTTTATTCGGGTAAATAAGATGTCATTATACACCACTGAGAAAAGGTTTATAATATGTGACCATTTCTTTAGTAATCTAAAAGAACCAAGCCTTAGTAAACTGATCAATAGTGAAAACTGAGAAATTACCTATATTCTAGAACTTGGTTGGTATTTTTATCAATTCACTGATCCAATACTGAAACATAAAAACGTAGAACAAATGAAATGCACCATTTTATAATGGTTTTAAATCAACCAGAAAATAATGGAAATGCAAGACGATAAGCATTCAAGTCCCCAACCTTTACCTCATGTTTTGAAATTGAGCTAAAAGAATGTGCATCTGTGTATGCAGTCCTGGTTGATGCCTTTATAAGCCTGCAGGGATTCTTAATTGATGTACAAGTAATGGACAGAGAGGATGCATTTTTAGAATTTCATCTTTAAGTGATTGCATTTCCCCCCCCTTAATTTCATCTAATGAACCTAAAGCTCTCTACACACCATCATTCCTGAGGACTGTCTCATGCACATATGGTTTCAGTCTTCAACAGGTAAAACAATTTGGTTCTGAGATTTGGTTCTCAGTCAGTCGGACCCACAGGGACAGGTGGGGCTCCCTGTCAACATCTAAATAATCCTTGAAGAATTACACCTTAAGCATCCCAAAAACGGGATGCTCCCAGTGAGAACAGATATAAGAACTTGTAAAATCCATGTAAAAAGACTTAAATCGAATCTATTGTGCAATAATACATATTTAGATGCAAGATGTAGACAGAAAGCCATCCATTGTATCTGTCTGAGAACAGGCCTGGTTTTAAATCTACCTCTTCCTTTTGCACAACTGTGGTGCTAATGCATGTCTGAAACTGAATCCACTCTATAGATTTTCTCTCTATGTCCTTTTAGCCAGAAGTAAGACAAGAGGACAAACCCACTACAACCACAGGCAGCGTTACCACAGCATGGATCCTCCATCCCCCCTTATCTGAAAGTCAAGGCCGCATTAGAAAGGGACCTAAGATTGGTGTAATAAAATTGATCAACTTATCATTAAACCGTATAGATTTCCTGTGTTGGAAGCCTCTAATTTTTTCCCAATCAGTAAAGTTATCAAACCCCAGCAGCTAACAGGCTTTGCAAGCTGCAAGACTATTTGCTGTGGAGGCTTCTGTGAGTTTTAGTGATTTCCTTTCTTTGTCATTTTGCACCTTGGTTGTTTTGTTCCAATTTCATTTAAAGGCACAAAATAATCTATCTGCTACACGATGTCAATTCATTCCTATCTAAGGGACATTTCAACGAAAGGGAAACGGAGAAACAAAACACAGAATTCAGCAGGTAGCGGGGTGAAATTAGTGATGTAAATTTTGAAAATTAGTGAAGTTAACCTCAGAATGATTTAAACCCTGGCAGATTTAAGTTTCTCCAAAGTATTTTTATTAACCATTCAGTCAAGAAAAATACAATTTCAAGTACATTAGTGCAATTTTCCCCCTTTAACCCCTCAAACAACCCTCCTGTTGCACCATTAAGGACAATCAAAATATGACAATGTGTATTACTCCAATGAAAAGAGTGTAGGATCCATAACCTTGATGTGGTTCAGAATAGGTTGCCAGACACTGAAAAACTTGTGGGTGTAGCCTCTTGTAGAGAATCTGATTTTCTCTAATGTCAAATGATGCATAAGATCAACCAGCCATAACTTAAAGGATGGCGGGTGTGTGTCTTTCCATTTAAACAAAATTTGTCTTCCAGCAAGAAGTGTGGAAAAAGAAATTACATTTTTAATTTTGTGATGAAAATTTTCATGCAATGATATTCCAAATATCGTGATCGTGGCCTCAGGTTTAATGCTAATACATAAAGAGTCAGAGAGAAATTTTAAAATGGGCTCCCAGAAGTTTTTCAATTTAGAACAGAGCCAAAATGTGTGTGATAAGGTGCACAGATTTAGGTTAAAGCTATTTTGCAGTGAAGACTCAGAGCTAAAATGTGTTTGAGAATCTGTAGAAGGTGGGAAAAATTAGGGTGATGTAAAGGAGGCCTGACAAGCTCAAAGACTATAAAGTCATCATCACAACAGCAATGAAAACAAGCAGAAAGCTGCTCAGTGTAAGAGACGTTTGATTGCTGCACTGGTAAAAATAATTACTAAGAATGATAATATTCAACATATTTTTTTTAAATATAAAATGTAAAAACTTCATACCTGAACATTATTTTATGTTTATGTAATTATTATTTAATTATTATGTTATTTATGTAATTTCCTTTTAGAAACCAACTTTAAGGTTTTATAAAAATAATTGTAAATCAACCTGGGTTCAATTTGGCTTTAACAAGCTTAAATTTAACAAACTATGAAAAAACACAAAAAGAATGAATGGCTTCTGCTTCAACAAAGAGGTAAAGAGATAATTTGCTGCTGTAATCTCCTCTTTTTGACATCTTAACTAACTCACAGCAGCTCTGTTTAAAAATCTTAAAGCTACAGTGTGTAATTTTCAGCGACATCTATCATCCAGACTGCAGACCGCAGCAACATGAACATCTCCCCCCCACCGCTTCTCCCCCCCAACAGTACGGCGAGCGTTACGGGACAAAATGTCTTCCACAACGTCCGCATCACCTACCTTCTCAAGTGATGAGGTTTGCTTACATAGATAATTTTAATACTGCCATCTATTGTTCAGTACCGTCTCAGTTCATCTCTCTCAACTTGCCGTAGTTACTTTCGAGCGTAATGGGCGATCTCGCAATCGCTAGTTTGTTGGCTCTGCGCTGCCGTAGCGCAAAGATGTCTGCCTCCATGGCTGCGACACCCACTCCAATGTAATTATAAATAACGAATTCTAAGGCAACGCAAATATTAAGGTTAAGAGGCTGAGCTCGTAGATGATAATAAATAACATAGTTATGTATAATATATTACATTTCTGACTGTATATCCCTGTAATTATTACACACTGTAGCTTTAAATAATTAGATGTGGTAAATTTATCCCACATTATCTTCCACTAAACACAGATTACTGCAACTCTGCTTGTGACCTTACATACTTATGTTTGCTTAGAGATAAAAGTATTTCATAATTTATTAACCCAATCATAAAAAATATACTTAAAATTTTTTTTTTTTTATTGAGATTTGTTTTTTGTTTTTTAAAAACAACCCAATGAAAGAAAAAGTCTAGAAATGTACAAATAAAAATTCTGTTTTAGAGCTGAAACAATTAATCGAATTAATTGTGATTAATTGATTATTGAAATAATTGTTATCTAATTTAGTAATCAATTAATCATTAAGTGGAGTATAGAGACACTAAAACAACACAAAGCTTACAGAGCAACCCACTTAGAGCAGTAACTACAGGTGCTGGTCATAAAATTAGAATATCATGAAAAAGTAGATTGATTTCAGTAATTCCATTTAAAAAGTGAAACTTGTATATTATATTCATACATTACATACAAACTCATATATTTCAGATGTTTATTTTGCTTAATTTTGATGATTACAAATGACAACAAATGAAAATCTCAAATTCATCATATCAGAAAATTAGAATATTGTGAAAAGGTTCAAAATTGATGGCCCCTGGTGCCACACTCTAATCAGCTAATTAACTCAAACCACCTGCAAAAGCCTTTAAATGGTCTTTCAGTCTAGTTCTATAGGCTACACAATCATGGGGAAGACTGCTGACTTGACAGTTGTCCAAAAGACGACCATCGACACCTTGCACAAGGAGGGCAAGACACAAAAGGTCATCGCTAAAGAGGCTGGCTGTTCACAGAGCTCAGTGTCCAAGCACATTAATAGAGAGGCGAAGGGAAGGAAAAGATGTGGTCGAAAAAAGTGTACAAGCAAGAGAGATAACCGCACCCTGGAGAGGATTGTGAAACAAAACCCATTCAAAAATGTGGGGGAGATTCACAAAGAGTGGACTGCAGCTGGAGTGAGTGCTTCAAGAACCACCACACACAGACGTATGAAAGACATGGGTTTCTGCTGTCGCATTCCTTGTGTCAAGCCACTCTTGAACCACAGACAGCGTCAGAAGCGTCTTGCCTGGGCTAAAGAGAAACAGGACTGGACTTCTGGTGAGTGGTCCAAAGTCATGTTCTCTGATGAAAGTAAATTTTGCATTTCCTTTGGAAATCAAGGTCCCAGAGTCTGGAGGAAAAGAAGAGAGGCACTTCATCCACGTTGCTTGAAGTCCAGTGTAAAGTTTCCACAGTCAGTGATGGTTTGGGGTGCCATGTCATCTGCTGGTGTTGGTCCATTGTGTTTTCTGAGGTCCAGGGTCAACGCAGCCACATACCAGGAAGTTTTAGAGCACTTCATGCTTCCTGCAGCTGACCAACTTTTTGGAGATGCAGATTTCATTTTCCAACAGGACTTGGCACCTGCACACAGTGCCAAAGCTACCAGTACCTGGTTGAAGGACCATGGTATCCCTTTTCTTAATTGGCCAGCAAACTCTCCTGACCTTAACCCCATAGAAAATCTATGGGGTATTGTGAAGAAGAAGATGCAATACACCAGACCCAACAATTCAGAAGAGCTAAAAGCCACTATTAGAGCAACCTGGGCTATCATAACACCTGAGCAGTGCCACAGACTGATCGACTCCATGCCACGCCGCATTGCTGCAGTAATACAGGCCAAAGGAGGCCCAACTAAATACTGAGTGCTGTACATGCTCATACTTTTCATGTTCATACTTTTCAGTTGGCCAACATTTCTATAAATCCTTTGTTTTTATTGGTCTTCAGTAATATTCTAATTTTCTGATATGATGAATTTGAGATTTTCATTTGTTGTCATTTGTAATCATCAAAATTAAACAAAATAAACATCTGAAATATATGAGTTTGTATGTAATGTATGAATATAATATACAAGTTTCACTTTTTAAATGGAATTACTGAAATCAATCTACTTTTTCATGATATTCTAATTTTATGACCAGCACCTGTATACCAAGATTATAAAAAAAAAATTAATATATATCAATATTTTGAATTTAGGTTAAAAAAAATTTTTTTTACTTTTTTATCTGTCAATTTGCTCTATCCAGAAGTCCTCAAGTTTTAATTTCATTAAAAAAATTAATCAATTAATCTGAAACTATAAATGGTAGATTGATTGATTTGCAAAATAATCCTTAATTCCAGCCCTAATCTGTAACTAAGCATGGAAACAAGCAAATATCGTAATCATCGTAAGACCAGTAAGTAAAACCTGTTCTCAAACAGGTCTGTTCCTTCTTTTTTTCTTACATTTGGGTCTCATATAACACAGCAATAGCCAAACTTTAAAACCCAAATGGAAAATCTACTGCTGGTTTCTAGATTATATAGAAGCTCTATGGTGAGATTCATACATAATCTCCCTGTAGGGTTTAGGCTTCTTGCAAAGACATTTGTTGGATTTCGTTTGCTCAAAATATAAAAATCAAACTGTCAGGTTTCCAGCTTTAAACCATATTAAAGTAAACGCAACAGATCTGAACTTTATTTTGCTTAGAGCAAAAGAAATAAAAAAGAATGAAAGGAAATAAAGTGTTTTTCACATAATATCTTAATTTCAGCTGGTTTTTAACCATCAGACGTGTTTTAAAATGCCATAAGGGTTGAGACAAAATTAATCCGCTTAACAAATTGACTGATTAACAGGCAAAAAAATGTCTGCGTGGGATTACAGAATAATCTGAGCAGCAAAGGGCGAAGGGGAGAAAACTGGCACACACAAAAAAAAATAGATTTAGGGGTTTACACAGACACTGTCACACAGACTGTCATTTCATAGCTCTTTAAAGTCTAAATTATTAAAACATAAATTTATAAGAAGCCCTGAAATGCAACCAGAATTCATTCATTCATTTATTTTCTACACAGCAGCTGCATAAATGCTAGGTACAAAAAAAAGAAAACAAACAAGAGCCCTCATTCTAGTAAAACCAGACAAACTGACACTAAAAGGACTTCTCTGTTTGAAAGAAACCTAAATCTGAGGCTCTGATCTGGATGAGGCAAATTTTTTCAGTGGATTTAAGTAAAGCCTCAAGCTAAATCCAACACGGACAATGCAGAAAGAATGTGCACATGTTTGATCACGCATTACTCAAGTTTTAATGGTCATCTTTTAACCCAATTCTTGACTTTTGTTGTAAAGTGTTACCTAATTAAAATCTAAACGGTTACATCACATAAGGTGTAAGTCAACTTATAAGAATTCCATTCAATAAATTTTTCTTTGTCTTTTTCATTCTGTAATCACATTTTTAATTACAGCATTTTTTTTTTTACTTTAAAACATGTGAAAGGGTTTTTCTGCAGAGTTCTGAAAGGCTGCAGAAAAATCATTTGGACTATTTGAGAACGCTGCTTGGAACAAAATCACATCGAAGAAGGAAGAGGACTGGACCAGACAAAGAATTCATTCCTGAAATGCTTCAAAAATCACTTTGTGGTAGGCTATATTTAAAAAATGTTACCTGGTTTTTATATTTTATCATAACGTTCAAGCTCCAACAATGTCTTCTGTAGAAATGCTTTTTTTAACATCCAAAATTATTAGAGTAAGGCCCCGTCCACACGAAGCCGAACCCTGGCCTAAACGCACAAATTTTTCACCAAACACTTTCAAACAAGTAATGCTGGAACAGCAACAGATATGCAACTTAAGAGCCTGTTATCATTCAGTAGCATATTGTTTATGTTTACAAACTAGGTCTTGTTTAAAAAAAAAAAAACACACATTAACTAACGGTAGTATGAAAAATCTTTTTTAACTTATTAAACTTTATACCTAAACATGATCAAGTTCAGTATTTGGGCTGATTTGGTTCATCACCAGGATTAAGTCATTCATTCAGCTTTGAAAGGGATTTTTTTTTATTTAAATACAATTTCATATCCAAACATGCTATCAGAAAAACAACCAATTTTAGCTAGAAATGAAAGAGAGGTGTCTTTGCTGATGGTTTATGAGTTTATAAACCAAAGACAGAGGTATTTATTCCTTTTGATGCATTTATTGAAGAGCCTGTTTAAGATTTTTCACTGCTTTACCTGATGATTGCTTATCAGACCCAAACAAGGGAAATTGGTGGACTGATTGGTGGGAGTCCAGTGATCAGGACTGATCATATCCATTCTCAGATGATAGGGCACTCTCATGGCTGAAACAAATGGGACTTTTTGGTCTTGATCCATCTATTTACTTTTACCAGACTGGGTAATAAATCTGATTTTTGCTTTTTTGTTTGTTTTGTTTTTTGACCTGCTGATCTGAAATTAAATAGAAAAACTGACAATTCTGGTCTGTATTCTATAGATAGTCACATCTTACTTTCCCATCTTCTAATCTTCTTAAGTATTGAAACCATTTGTTGGGCATTGAGACCAAATATCCTATAAAAATGCTTACTGTTGATCAGCTGCTATCCATTGCAATAAATCACTGTTTTTTTTTTCTCATCTAAAAGGCTGAAGGCCTGCTTGTATCTGCAGTGCCCCGTCTTCTTAAACACACATTGACCCCCACATTTCCAGCTGGATTCACATATTTTCTTATTACTGATGTCCTCCTTAAATACATCAGGTTGGGGACTCGATTAAGTCGCATTGGTGCTCTAAGTAAACGGCTGGTGTTATTGTAGGCCCCTCTCCTCTCTTCTCTAACTCACTGCTCCAGTTCTCACAGTCCAAGCTCCACCTTTGTGTCAGCTGCCGTCGGATTTCCAGCCGATGCCCTCGCCTTGCTGCGCGTTTATTTACGCACAAACCCGATACGCCCTGAAAATGATTCAGCATGCATGCAGACAGAAATGCAGGGAGCGAGGGGAGGGTGGGGGGATCCGCAGACTGTGTTTACCTCGGGGACTTGAATCCTGCAGGTACGGGGGAGCAGTGGGGGTCACATTCTCCGAGTTTGGGGCCGACAGAAGCGGAGAGCGCTCGTCCATGCCGTCGGAGGCCATGTCTGCCGGCGTGGCAAAGCTCCTGGCCGCTGCTCTGAGTCTTCCCACGGCACTGAGAGGAGGTGGTGGAGGTGGTGGGGTTTGCAGCCCAGCTGCTGTTGCTTGTTGGTGCCTACTTGCTCCGGTCCTGCAGCCGCGATGACGACGGCAAGCTGGAGGGGAAGGCGGAGCTCCGCGCAGATCCCCTCCCCTCTCCACTGGAATTTGGCATTAAAAAAGCTCGAGAAATCCCCTTTAAATAAGATTATTACACTTAATACAGATGCTTCAATATGTTTTACTAAATTTTAGCAAAAAGGTCACCTAATAAAGGTCGTTGAATTCCAGAGGATAGTTTCATCAAACGCGTCAAAAAAGCAGTTTCTAGTTATCGCCACTAGGTGTCACTGCTGTACTACCAATGAAATTGCAGCTCCTAGTACTTAAAAAAAGCATTTTTAACGATGACGAATATGTGAATTCTTTTAAATGCAATGCAATGACCACCCAAAGGAAGCACATACATTATATCTTATAGCCCAGAATAAATCCAGTTGTTACCCCTTTTGTTGAAAAATTATCTATTTATCAAACAATGCATACACAGAGAAGCAACCAAACCCCACATGGTGATCAGTTATTGAGAGGCAGTACAACTATTAGTCAGGCATTAATTAGTAAATAACTTTTATTTATATATTTTTTAAAAAGGCCCGATGTTTATGTCTTTTCAACTGAAGTCTGTACTTATATATATAAAAAAAAAAAAAACTCTGTAAACATCCTAAGGAAACTTAACTCAGCTTTTATTTAAACACCAATTTTCATTATAAGTCCTCATCATTAGATGTATGTCCAGACTTTTACTGGAGCATTTTTTTATAGATAGGATTTAAAACTATTTCTTAATCGCTCTGCCAGCATGTTTCAAGTTATTTACCTCAGAGGCGGGTAGTAACTAGTAACATTTACTAATTTACTTGAGTTACTTTTTGAAGAAAAAAAAAGTACTTTTGGAAGGAGTTTTACAGAATTTAACTTTTTACTTTTACTTAAATAAAAATATGATAAGTATCACTAATTGAGTAAAACTCCTGGCCACTCCATCCATTGTGGTTAAACTTATATGGACCATTGAGAGACACACTTTCTTTATTATTGTACTCTAGGCTTATTGGCTTAATGTTATTTTCCATCTGCCGAGTCACTTGGAGGTTAAGTGAAAATACAGTAAACAGTATACTGTAATTGACTCTATTCTAGATACTGGAATTATTGATTTCTTTAGCAAAAAAAAAAGTATCGTGAAGAGTGTTAAATCTACCTAATGTTTCATTGTGTAATTTCTGTATGGTGTATGTTTATTTTCATCTTATTCTTTGAAACTCCAGAATTTGCATATCACTAACTATTTTGTTCATGTTTGACATTATCCATCCATTTTCTGTCACGCTTAATCCCAAACGGGCTTGTGAGGGGTGCTGGTGCCAATCTCCAGCTGTCTACGGGCGAGAAGCGGGGTACACCCTGGACAGGTCGCCAGTCCATTGGAGGGCAACACAGAGACACACAGAACAAACAACCATTCACACTCACACCTACGGAGAATTTAGAGAAGCCAATTAACCTAACAGTCATGTTTTTGGACTGTGGGAGGCAGCCAGAGTACCTGGAGAGAACCTACACATGCTCAGAGAGAACATGCAAACTTCATGCAGAAAGACCCCGGGTCGGGATACGAACCAGGAACCTTCTTGCTGCAAGGCAGCCCCAATTTTACATTATCTTATATATATTAAATCAGCTGTTTTGATCAGTAAGTAAATCAGCTATTCACTACTTTAGCCTTTTAACTTAATACAATTTTACTGTAACTTGACAGATTTTTTTTAAAAGGCTACTTTTTACTTTTACTAAAATAAAAATATGATAGTGCTACTCTAATTTAAGTACAGTTCTTGGCTACCTCTGATTGTCTTACGAATAGGAGAACCTCCACCCACTCCCTGGTTTAGGTTCCTCTGTTTAAATATTAACCCCTAAGAGCCTCTGTTTACCCAGAGTATATTACTGTCACTACAGCCCCTGCAATCTTTACCTATTTTTTTGACTTCACTTTTATTTCATAAAGGGAATTCTAATTATATCATGCAAACTAGTAGATCTCAATTCTTTATGGTTTCTCTTTGTGCAACCCTCCTTCCCTCCTAAAACAAAACAAAAACAAGCATGCAATAATTAAATAAAACACATAAGTAGGAATATGCTGATGAAGGTTCTCAGTCATCCAGGTCATAGTCATTCCGTAAAAATTCAAAAAATATCCACTGGACTTGGTTTTCACCATTGCATGTTTCCAAGCGATACAAGGCGTTCTATATATGACTCAAACTCACTGCGGATCCAGACATTTGAATTGAGAAAGCTTCCTGGAGAGGTGGCGAAACGTCTTCAAATCTTGAAAACCAAGTCCAGTGGATATTTTTTGAATTTTTACGGAATGACATAAGTAGGAAAAATAAAAAAGAGAAGTACATGCATATCCATGTACACTCCTGTATCCACACCTATAACTTCAGAGTAAGAGTCATGGTTAAATGCAACAGGCAGTGAATTCTACATTCAATATGAAATTTCAGACACTCTCCAATCCATAAAGTAAGGGCAGCCAGAGCTTGTTAAAACAATAACCATGGTTATATTTCTCCTAGGTTAGCTTTTTTTCAGAGGTAAAAAGGAAGCCAATTGCTCCAAGAAAAAATATGAAGTTGGAGGGGACCCATTATTCCATCTATACCAGTTCTAATGAATGAACAGCAAATGAGAAGTCTTTTAAATAACCACATTCAGATTCATGTCTCTAAATGTTGGATCTCTGCAGCTCCTCCAGAGTTACCATGAGCCTCCTGGCTGCTTTTCTGATTAATACCCTCCTTTCTATTAGTTGTCATAGGAAGTTGTGGATTGCTATGTTTGCAGTTGTAGCAATTGAGGATGAACTGAAAAGTCCGTTTTTGTTTTTGTTTTGTTTTTGTTTCAAAGCCTGGGACATTGTCTAATTATCTCGCTCTGCTTTCAACTCCTTCACAGATCCATACCTGACCTGCATACTGTACCCTTCTTCATAATGCTATAATGATCTAACATTATAGTGCATTTTTTATTTCCTTATCTGCTCTTTTGTTTCACAAATACCACTTAGTGTTGCTCTTTTGCTCGAAATGAAAATAATAAAGTAAAGTAACAAAAATATAAACATTTATAAATACTTTTGTAAAGCTGAATACATGTACAGGCCAATAGTAAAACAAAGTATAATTATAAGCTAAATGAAAGCCATTGAAATCATATATTGGTCAGAAAAAACAAACATTATATGGACAATAAGAACCACCCTGTTGAGATAAAATGTTTTTAATCCAAAGACCTCCATGTTTTCAGTCTATATTGCAGTTCCCTTTGCAGCAGCTCAGAACATGACAGCTGAAAGCAGTAAAGTATTTCTGGTTTTGTTTGTGGAGCGACTGACAGACTGGAACCAGAGGATGTGACGAGCTGCCCAAAATCCACAGAACAGTAACATTTCTGAGAGCTTATCCAATGCTAAATGTCCTAGAAACTAGCAGGGATATTACCACTGTCTAAAAAAGCAGAGAGGGAACAGGTTCAAAGAGTAAAACATGGCTCTGCTTTGTTCTCCTGGATCTGACTGGATGAGCTAAATTTAGCCAGAAATGAAGATATGAAATAGTCCAGATGGGGAAATATTTGTGCAACATTTTATGCCATAAACTAAAGAGAAAAATCATTGCATTTTAATGTGAATAAGGATTTTTTTTTTTTTTTTTTTTTTTTTTACTTTGCATGATTTTAAATATATCTGTTTTAGCAGTTAGTATTGGGTGAGGCCCAGTTTAATTCAGAGGACCAGTTTCTTCAAAGCTTTTCTAAACCAGTTTGTGTAATATTTTCCTGTCTCAACTGATTTTTATATCTCCTTAAAACTGAAAGAGATATCTCCGTTATATCCGGAGGGAACGTCTTCATTAGAATGTCATCTAATAATTGTTTTTATACCAAGAATAATTTAAGTAAATAGAAGTTTATTTATATAGCATCTTTCACAGACATTAGGGTTACAAAGTGCTTTACAAACACACAGATTTAAATGATAAGACAGTAAAAAAAAAACATCATAATATAAAAGTCATTATAAAATAGGGGAGTTGCTAAAAGCTTTGTGAAAGAGAAGTTTTGAGTTTCCTCTTGAAGCATCCACAGAATAAAGGGATCGTAATGAGAGCAGGAGATCAACCCAAAGCATTGGTACAATGGCCAACAACCAATAACATAAAATTGAACATTAGAAACTCATAAAATATATCTTTCAAATACTTGATTTTTAAAAAATGTACCCGTTTACAGGCCTGAACAGACCAGGAGTCAAAAGAATGCTGCATTAATGATATAATCGACGGACTTCAAACCATTGACCATGCTATCCTTGGTCACTTTGCACTTTTGTATCAAATTAAATTTCTTTCTTTCTTTCTTTCTTTCTTTCTTTCTTTCTTTCTTTCTTTATGATACTTCATTTGTGTATGAATGTATCTTGATGTATCATTTCAAATGCCTTGTGTCATTTACTACTACAATGTAGCTTGCCACCATCAGTGTGTGAGTGTGTGTGTGAATGGGTGAATGAATGTAGTGTAAAGCGCTTTGGTCAAGTCTCCTAACTTGAATAAAGGCGCTATATAAGTACATGCCATTTACCATTTACCATTTACTAAGTTGGAGGTCTTCAGAAGGGGGTCCGTAACCCCTATATTGCATGGGGATTCCTGAACGTTTTGGCTGATTAGACTTTTTTTTTTTTTTTTTATATTCCCCCTTGCAATTTCTTCCACTAATTTCAAGGTCTTTAAATACACATCAACACAAATTCAACACACAGTGGTAAACGGATAAATGGAGGCAGAAGATGTCTTTCAGTCATCAATGCACACATTCAGCGACACACAGAAGTACTTTCAATCTGGGCACCGTATTATTCACAACACCTGTCCCATCAACAAGTAATCAGAATCAGAGATACTTTAATGATCCCAGGGCGAAATTACTTTCGTTACATTACTCCATCTGTAATAGAGTGACTATAGGACCAGTATATATAATTAGGGGGGTCCCCGCTCCATCTCGCCATCAGTTTGGGGGTCCTTGGCCTGGAAAACGTTGAAGACCCCTGTGGTGAGTGAACAGATGTCAATGAAAAAAACGGGATGTTCAGACTAGTTTGGCCTGCAAAGATACATCTGGTACCCAGCGATGCAGTGACTGGACACTTGCTCTTGTCAATATTATTTCTGTTTTCACACAGAACCAAATCTGACAGCAGCATTTCTCTTCCATGTGTTACTGAGGCTGAAATTTAATTATTTAGGATCCATGCCCTGGTCTTAAAGCGACAGAAAAAAAAATATGATTAGGTGGATGTCCGGTTTAAGAGATCATATTCTATAATTTATGATTAAAGCTACTAGTCTTCTATCTGATAGTGTTTAGTGATTCATGAAATCAGCTCCAACACTCCTGCTTGTTTTTGCCAAAACTTGTCCCATTCCTTGTTGCTTGTGTCAGAGTGCAATTGTCGGACAAAATGAATTCTTCTCCTGTGCAAACTGTTGTTTTTTCTAACTTTATCTGCATAACTTTCATGTCTTTTTCGTCCCAAACTATAAGTGGAAACAGATTACTCAGCCCTTGAAACCGGGCCCAAACTGAAGCCCGTCTGTTTCTGTTCAGGACATATAAAAAGGGCTGATAAATACCAGGAGCATCACTCCCACCTTGTGCCAAATGCAAATAATACAACATGGAAGATGAAAATAGAAGATTAAAGACAGATTAGCATTCATCAAGTGCAAATTAATGCAGAAATAAATTAGGCACACAAATTAAACAAGTAGTAGAAAGAAAGATTTGCCACACACATTTCTTCAGGCCAGACGTTTGTAACTGTAAACAAGAAACCCTTCTGTCTCTAATTTGAGGTAAGTTTCTCATCATTCCCTCCACAGAGTTTGGCGCTGACTCTGCTGTACCCGAGCCAATGGAAAGCCCTTCAGACTGGATGTTAGAGGCTGCAGTCGACTCATTTTTTCCAACAGCTTCAGGCTCCAGAGAAGCAACACACACACAGACACACACGTCGGCTGTTGTTTCCCTAAAGGTAAGACCTTTTACCAACAATACAGACATTTGAATCTCTAATAGTAATGCTATTATGTTTGTATTTGTCAGAGTTGGAGATGAGGGATGTTTTTTTTTTTTTTGTTTAGTTTTTATCAGTTACTTTGCTGTTTTTTTGGGGGGGGGGTTTCTGGCTACCATAAAGCTACAACGACACGACTATTTTGACACAGCCAGTTGGAAAGGAAATATGAAAACTATTTCAAAAAGGGTTTTTGCGTAGATTGAATACAAGTGTATCAGGAAAAAGTTTTTCGCCAGATTTTTGTTGCTTCTGTGATTTTACAGGATAAGGCTTCCAGCAAACAAAAGTTTACGAATGAACCTTCTTTTAGAGAGCTGTAATTTGTTAAATGAAGAGATGCAAACTGAGAAGTTTTGGCATGTAGTTTACAGTGTTGTGAAAATCTGAAAACGTTTTGTTTTTTCCCTTGTTGACGCACATACAGGTTTCAGATCATCAACTAAACTTTAATGTGAGTTTAATGCAAAGATAACTTGAGTAGATAAAAAAAAATAAAACTGTTGTCTCATGTGAAGTCATGAATAAACTGTTTTAATACAGCTGAGTTCTATCTATCCACCCAGCAGAGTCAAATAATGACTTAAATAGAACCTTTCTGACAGGATGAAGTAGGCTGAGACACCTTAGAAACTCACACATAATGTCACGTAATTTAAGAACAGAGCTGGTCACACACATATTTCTCATTTCTAATCCTTTTGGAGGATCCAGCTGGCTTTGGACTTGTTCAAACACAGGAGACCAAAGCCAGCAGGGAACAGGGTTTCCATGCTCCAGATTCTCAGCTCATGATTTCCAAATTAAATAAAAAAAATATGCTTTCATCTGAAAATAAGAGTTTTGAACCACTTAGAAACATCACAGCTTATATATTATTTTACCTCAGGTTAGACATTTCTGATGGTCTGTGGTTAAAGAGCAGCTTAAGATAAGGAAAGCCTGTTTTCTGGGTACGTCTTTGGGACGGCTCTTCTCTGCATCAGCTGCAGTACTAAAATCTCTTCACTATCCTTTCCACCACAGTCTCCCAACACTTTCTCCTTGTTCTTCATACATATTTTTTGTAGACACATCTCCTGCTCACATCCTTTGATATGCTTGGAAACAGCAATTTGTGAACAGCTGGCTTCTTTAACTATGAACCTATTCACACACTCTCCTTATAGAGCATGTCAATGTCTGCCTATAGCTTAGGTTATCGGACATTTCTGAGTAAAAATAATAATTATCTGCCTTATGTGATATTCTAGCATTCTTAAAAACAATTTTTAGAATTTCATTAGCTGGACGCCATGATGATTAAACTAGAAAATAACATCCTTGGTGAATTTCAGTCCTCAAATAGAAATACTGAGGTAAATATTCATTTTTTTCTCATGGAAATGAACCTATATTGTATTCATGCCCCCGTTGCAAATACGCCTTCCTTAGTGACAACTTCTTAAATTCTGATTATAAAAAAGAAGATGCAAATAAAATATCAGCTTTTCAGGTTATTTTTTTAATACATGAAAGCTCTTGACAAATATTAAAAATCATCCCAGAAATTAAATGTATTTTAATTTTGTTGGTTATTTCAGGCAGTTTGGAGATGCTCTGGAGGATGGTTAGCAGGACCTGGCTCTGCTTCCTCCTGCTGGGTATCTGCTCCCAAACAGAGAATGTCAGATCGGACGTTCCACTTGAACAAGAATCAGGGGAATCTGTGTTTGAGGACTGGGAAGAAGGATCTGGATCTTCTCTGCTGCATCTCTTCCACAACTTCCCTGCTGACAGCTCCTTCATTAAAGAAAGCCCAGTCAATTGCACCCAGCGGTTCTGGTTACCACCATCGTCTCCAGTGTGCTGGGAAAACATAGCAGATCCTGAGGAGTTTGCAAAGTCCCGTCTGCTTGTCCTGCAGAACAGGGCAGCGCTGCAGGCTGTGTCTGACCAGAGCGGGGTGGAGGAAACGAGGATATCCTACAACCAGCAAGCCAGAGAGGAGGTCCAGGGCATCCTGTCAGACCATCAGAAGGTGACGGAGACGGTGCAAACCATGGAGACCGTGTTTGTCTCTCTGCAGGAGAAAAGAAGAGAGGGGAAGGAGCAGAGTTTTCTTTCTAGGTGAGAACCAGCACAACTTTTTCATTCTCATCAAGTCAGGAAAATTTAAGTTACGATAAAAATGTAGACAAATTAAATTTGTTAAAAACATAAAACAGTTATAAAAACTTTATTTCGATAAACAGCTGTTTTAGAAAATCATTTGTACCAGGAATATGAAAAGACACAAATATTTACATTTTTTACAGACAAATCCTTGAGGGCGTAATCTCTTTAAAATTACATTTTTAATTAAACGTCATTAAATACAGGAAAAAAATCCCTAGATGACCCATATTGTCCTCATGCTTCAGCAACGATATTGATAGCGCTCTACTTTACAGTATTACTTTAGTCCAACACATTTTTTAATCATTCAATTTAATTTTGTAGAAAAATAAGTTTCAAGTACACAACAATATACACAACCAACTAATTCATCTTGAATGAAAAGAATACAAAGAAAAGTAATTTTATATCTGCCCCTTAGTATTTTTAAGTTCTGATTATTTACATCCAGCTTTTCTCAGTTATCTACATTTAATATGATTACATTTTATAGTACTAAAAGCATTATATACGTATTTTAATTCATTTCAGCCCAAAATTTTGGTTTTGAACCTTTATTTTTCCTTTTTTTCAAACAATTCTTGGATGTTCACCAAAAAAAATTTTCTTATTGCTTTATGAATATCCTGAAGAATTTTCTATCCTACCAAATTGTTGCATTATAAAATCTTATACTTAAAGGTATAGTGGAGGATGTTCTTTTTACGGGTGGATCATCAAAATAAGTGGTCCTCTTAATTGTCAATCATTCTGCGGATATGTTTACGTAAGACCGTCCTACATGCTCGTCCCCATTTTCACTTACCGGTGGTGAGTCTGACATAGTGGAAAAATTGCAAATCTTTTGGAAAGTAAGCTTGAATGAGAGATGCAAACAGCAACTTTTAAACAGAGCGTGCACAAAGAGAAATGGGCTCCTGCCTGTTGTCGTGCGCGTTTAATAGGTGTTCCCACTTGGGAGCGGGTACAGGGTTGTGCATATGCATTTTTATTTTTTTTAATTGGAGAGGTCGGGTCTTTTTCTTTTTTAAATTGCAAAAAGCCTCCACTATACCTTTGAGAAAAAGTAGGTTAGAAGGATCGCCGTTTTCTATGGTTAATAGCTTTCAGACTGTGTATAGGTTTTGCATGTCGATTCTCACACATCAAAACTATAGGTTTATAGAGTGGTGTGTAGTTAAGATCATTCATATTTATCCTTTTTGATAAAAATCTGTTTTTTATAAATACATTAGTTGATTGTGTTAGTTACCCCTTATCCAGTACAGTAAATTCATAGTTTCTCTTCATACAAACTATCCCTGTCTGGTTTTGGCCAATGATGGGTCCTGGTTACTCTGTAATTCTGCTTTATTTGACTACCACCTACTGAAATCTGACCATGAAAGCAGGATGAAGTGTCTTTGTCCCATTACTGAGACAGCAGTATCAAAAGCATGATATTTCAGTTAGACACTAACACAAAAACAGATTCAGATGCAGATATTGTGGTTAGTCCTTAATTAGAAATGGGTTTTATGAGGTTTGGATCAGTTGGCTTATTGTGCTTTCCCAAGGAACATCTCAGTCATGGGATAGCATTTACCAAAAAGACAATCTGGTTGAAACGAAGCTCTGGTTCAAATAAACTGTTGTGACTTTAATCATACTTGAATCTGAGTAGACTTATGATCACAAGAACCTCAAATGTCTGTTTGATTTTTCCCTCCTGACAGCATAAAGGACCGTCTAGCCAACACGAAGGACGCCATACATGGAAAAGAGGTCATGGCAAACAACCTGGAGAGCCGGTTTTCTACTTTAGAGAAAACTCTTCTCAATATACACCACCGACTCAGCAAACTTATAGGAAAATGACAACAATGGAAACCTCCTCTGAACGCCTCGGGTATAAGAAGTTGCATACACAACTAGTTTTGATGTCTACAAAAGAAGAACAGTGAATAAAAGGGGTGATAACATGGACACATGTGGCTGTTACTGGTTATGATTACAAATGATCCATATGGCATTTTACAGGCACATAAAACAGCTTGTTAAACTCTGAAGTCCTTGTGAAGTTTGCAGCACACTTTGACTTTTCAAGCATCAGGACAGTTTTCCTCTGTCGTCAGACAAATTCCAGGACAGTATTTTTAATTCAAACACTAAACAGAATAAGGCATTCGGATCTGGAAACATTTAAAACATTTCCAATCTATTCAATTACAGACTGTAATGAGATAGACAGAGCTTCATGTAGGGAAAGCTTTCAAAGATACTATAATCAGTAACAGTAATCTGATGCAAGACACTAACTTTGATGTTTTGGTCCGTCACATGCGGGACATCTGTCCAAAACATTTATGAAGGGTGTTAATAACTTCCAGTATGTCCAAACCATGCTTCAAGTTGAAGCCTGAGCTTAAATGGTCCACGATGCTTTGCTTTGTTATATTCAGAACCCTTAACCCTTTTTTCTCAGTTTCTCAGAACACAAAATCCAAGCAAGATTCACTATAATTCATTTGGGTTTTATAAGGCAACCCACGTTGAACTGCTACATATTTTGAACTGAGAAGGAAAATAATCTGTTTTTTTTTTTACTTTTTCCTTAAAAAGCAAAAATATAAAAAGTCTGGTGTAGATTTTTATTCAGCCCTCTTCACTCAATGCAATCTACAATTAGAATTTCACAGATTTTATCTCCAGATAAAAGCGGCTGTTCTATGATCTGAGTGTGAAGGCCGTAGAGGTGTGTAAGATAACAGCTTCATTACTATAGCAACACAGAATACTGGTCCTAAATGAAGTTACATTTCACAGTTCCACAGCCACCATATGAGAATTAGCAAACAGGACAACGTTTATCGTTCAAGGGGAGAAAAAAGCAATAACATTCACTGTTTACCTTTATCCACTGGACATTTATGGACATTACGATAGTCGAGCAAGATCAAAATTCGCTTTGCTGTTAATTTGTTAAACATTATTTAGAGGTGGACCTTGAAAGCACCACATTGTGAAACACAGAAATATATATGGCTGCAAAATAAGAGGAACATATGCAATATTAGATACTATCAGTGAATGATCTGATTACAGATTGAACGGCCTGCAACCGGAGGGTTGTCGGGTCAAGCCCCAACTCTGGCTTTCAAGTGTTGTGTCCTTGGGCAAGACACTTCACCTACATTGCCTACTGATGGTGATCAGAGGGCCCGGTGGTGCTAATGTATGGCAGCCTCGCTGCTGTCAGTGAGCCCCAGGGCAGCTGTGGCTACATTGTAGCTTGCAACCATCAGTGTGTGTGTGTGCGTGAACGACTGAATGTAGTCTAACTATATAAGTCAAGGCCATTTCCCACTTACATATAAATTTAGACTTAAATGCCTGATGTCTTTCTTCGACAGACAATACCATATTTCTGCCTCCTTAAACCAAAACTCACTGCAATCTGAGAGCATGGTACTAAAGTAGTTAGCTTAAGCTTTTCAAAGTCGAAGAAATTGTTTGCAATATGCATATTGCATACAGTATGTTTGCGATTATGGTAGACCTATGACTAGAGCAGAAGTTCACCTTCCAGCAGGAGACCGTATACATGTCTTGTTATGTTTTAACATGACAATATTTCAAAAGGTGTGCTTCAGTCAAAGCAAAACCTGTTGATTTGGAACGGAAACATTTCTTGTCAAACTGAACGGACTCACTCAGTAATGAGTTGTCTAACATCTTTACTCTTTGGGGCAATGTTAAAAACATTTTGTAGGTATTATCAGTTAAATCCTCCTGGGACTATGTGTGGAATTATAAGTCACTCTCAGTAACATTTTTCAGTTTTTGGAGGGATTTATTTATAATTTAAAATTCCTCTAATCACTTTTCTTACAATCTCTACATAAACCAACTCAGTGTGTCGACAGGTACTAATGAAGTCCATATGTCTCCTCTGTGTCTCAAATTTTCTCTTAAAGAGAGCAGTGTGCATTTTAAGTGTCCACATGGAGAGGAGAAAAAATGAAGTCCTCTCCTTGTCAAAAATCAGCATCTTCGTCTTCCATTTGCTCCAGTGATTTGAGATATTCTCGAGCCAGGATCTTTTTTGGCAAAATATCTGTAAAATTAATAATAAAAAAAAAAACAATAATCAAAACGAGACAGAAAAAAAGTTACAGGAAATCTACGAAACCTGTACAGTATTCTCTAGATTTCAACTAAAAGAGTAGAAAAAGCCATAATGAAAAAACATGTTTATGTTTATGCATTAAGCAGACGCTTTTATCCAAAGCAACGTACAAAGTAGATACAATGTTACAGTTATCATCAATATGATGCAATAATGCCATTCAACTGATATATATATATATGGATGTATGGACTATGTAAATTAATAAAACCAGAGTTAAAATGGACTGTGTTTCACATGACACTACATTTTTGATTGAAAAAACAAACATGGTTTCAACATAAAACAAAGAGTTTTTTAGTTTGTTTCCTTTGTACAATTTGATGGATTTGGGTTTATTAGATTAGGTTTATTAGGACCCTGTTGAAAAATCTTCTATAAGCAGATGGAAGCCGGAATGACAGAAATTCTCTATATTAATTAATATTTTTTCCATTAATCTGAAATTTAAAGCATCTGATTTTGTTCGTATTAAACTCTGTATAGTTACATATAACAAAATAAAGGAGAGAGAGAGAGGGGAGAAAATGAAAATAAACCCTTTAAATCCAAGGAATGGACATAATAAAAAAGTCTTTATCCAGTCTTTATCAGATTCTGCAATCACTGTACTCCAATCAGAAATGTAAGAACAAACAGAAGATTCTGTATGATTTATTAATTTAAACAGGAAGTTAAAAACAGAAAGGTTTGAGAAAAAACAAAGCGCACCCTTAATGTTTCAACAAGGTTGAATACAGAAAGAAGCAGCCAGGTGCTGCTGATTAATGAACAAATGGTTTTTGATTGTATTCTAATGGCTATAATAATGCACATCAACGCTCCACTGCTAACCATAATAATAGAGTGTAAAATAAACACTTGTCCAATAATTAGATTGAAGTTTTATTCTCCATATCCAAAAAAAGGTTAATCTTTTGGTTTGTTTAATGCAGCTGTGTTTGTGCAGGATTTTATCTGCCCTGTTTTGGTAATACAGATCATTTTATTTGTTTCTGGGGAATAAAATATGAGAACAAAGGCTGAAACAACTGATCGGATTAATCGATTATTGAAATAATCGTCAACTAATTTAGTAATCGTTTAATCGTTAACTGGAGTGTAGAGACTCTAAAATGTGTAAGTGCTGTATGTGTACGGGCTGACAGACAGAGCAGTAATTATTCCAAAATTGTAAAAAATATATATGTAAACATTTGCCATTTAAGATAAAAATTAATAAAAAAAGTTTTCATCTGTCAATATGCTCTTTCCAGATCTCCTCAAGTGGGAAAGTTGTAGTTTCACCTGGTTTGATTTCTAAAAAACTCTTCTATAAGGAATCTGTGGCAATCGGATTCCATCCATCCATCCATCCATCCATTTTCAAACACGCTTAATCCGGGGTGGGGTCGCGAGGGATGCATGTGCCTCCAGCTGTCAATGGGCGAGAGGAAGGTTACAACCTGGACAGGTTGCCAGTCCATCGCAGGGCAACACAGAGAAAAACAATCATTTGCACACACACTCACACCTAAGGAGAATTTTAGAGAAGCCAATTAACCTAACAGTCATGTTTTTGGACTGTGGTAGAAGCCGGAGTACCCGGAGAGAACCCACGCATGCTTAGGGAGAACATGGGCTATCCGATTATTAGTCGATTAATCTAAAAAACGATTAATCTATTTGCGAAATGGTCTTTAGTTGCAGCCATAATGAGAAACCTGAAAAGAAAAGAGAGAAAAAACTCTGCATGGCAACCCAATGCCTCAATATGAGCAGCTGGAGACTGATGTTATTGTTGGCTTTAGGTGTGACAGAGGGTTTTACCCAGTGGCGGCCGGCCCATAGGGGGCGCTGGGGCACCGCCCTCCCTGATAAGAAGACAGAAACGTAAAATATATTTTTAGAAATTAACTCATAAATGTCAGTTTTACTCTCTAGACTGTGTACCTATAAGCAAAACGAATTATATAAACTACATTTCCCTATCTACTGTCATTAATTTGTGGATTTCCACAGACAGACTCCTACCGTCTCTGTTCTGGGGGCGCTGATCAGACTGACCCACATTTGCAGAGAATCTGTCAATCATGTACTATTGCTAGGTGAATTTAATGGCCAATCAGCGTCTCAGAACTTTATGGTATTGGGGCGCTGAAAATACTGCGCTTTAACAGGCTTCTGAACCCAAGCGCAGGTGCAGACAGTTAGAGGGAAGATGGCGAATGTAACGACCGAGATGCAGCTTCCACCAAATTCGGTGAGATCCTTATTTATCTACCCGTTTGCCAGAAGAATATCCCTGTTGTAGGATATGAACATTTCATGTCATGGTTATAAGGCTCGGGCACAGCGCGTTGCATTCTGGGTACGCCGCCATATTGGTAGCTAGTTGCTACGGTAAACAAAGACCTAAAACAGCATAGAGACAGAGCAGAAAGACGAGTAAACAGCGATGTTAAAAGCGAAGAAAGGATGCGGAATATACCGAGACACACTGCAGAGGGAAGCCAGGGACCGTTATCTGCAAAAGATGGGCTTCATAAACGGACTTGATCCCTACGAAGTAGAAAGCAAGGAGTGGTGCGTTGGGGAAGAATTTCTACCGCCGTTTGCGAGGGAGGACATATTTTCGTATGTAGTGTGTGGCGTCAGTGCCTACACACATGAAGAGTTTCGCTGCTACAAGTCGCTAGAGGCTTACAAACAGCTGACAGATGGAAAAGTTCATGACATGGAAGTTATCAAGCCGAATGAGAACACAGTCATCAGAGCCAAGGTAAGCTACCGTCTCAACATGGTGTGGTGTTTGTTGTGGTGATAAGACTAGGTGCTGGCACTAACGTAAAACATCAAAAATGTATCTACTGGCTTTCCTGGTGAAACAACCAAAACTATTAACCCTATTATAAACTATTAATGACAAAATAAACAGAGTAGGACAACTGTTTTGTGTTTCAGTGGACCTGGCTAACCCTCTGGAACACAACCCTACTTCAGCTCATGCTACATGCTACAGATCAGCCAACAACGGTTAACTTGAAATGATACATGAATAAAAACAGTATGTTCTGTAACTTACCAGAATGAAAATGCCGGGAACACACTCTCATGGACGCAGGGATTGAGTTGAAAGTTATATTTGGCCGTCTTACAGCAGCGACCCATGCTAGCCGGCGACTCTTTGTTATGGAGGACATTTGTTTTCCATTGAGACGCCTCCAGGTTGGAAAACGGTAAAAAGACAATCCATTTGGGATTTTTTCCCCCGTCCAGTCACAGCTTGCGCTACACCCTACGACACAGCAACGGGCGACCATAACGACAGCAGAGGTAAAATGAAACGGCAAAAAACTAAGCAAACTACTAGCAGAAGAAAGCTAGTCCTTACAGGCGCGAAGTCAAAGTGTAAACAGTGGGCTGACCAGCTATCAATATGGCTGCCGCGCAACGTGTGACGTCATGTGCCCGAGCCTTATTGTGACTGTGACGAATCCACCTCGTCGCTTAAAACAACCTCTCTAACTTTGCGCGCCACACACACATTCCTGTTATACTGTGTTTGTGAGGACCAATACACTCGCGCTGAGACCAGTAGCTCCATGAACTTAAAACACACAAGCTGTTCCTGGTTACCTGCTGGCATATTGAGGGTGCACACTTAATATTTCAGTGGGGTTAGCCGTGTGTGTGTGTGTGTGTGTGGGGGGGGGGTGTACGTGTTTATGCGACTTGTCATCTTCAGTCTGGCTGCGTCTTTGCTGGGTTCAGACCCAGTTTGGTGTAATTGAATAAGTCAATGAATCTGTGTAAAAGAATTAAGTTGTAAAAATTTTTTGTTTTTGTACATTACTTGTTTGTGGAGGTAATATATGGACAAAACTGATTAATGAGAAGAAATCAGAAATAAGAGAGCCTGATGTGAGGGGCTTAAACTATTTAATGAGGGCTGTGGGAAGAAAAGCAGCAATTTTTGTTTTCTGTTTCTTTGTTACATTGCTGGTAACTGGAGGGAGGCTGAGGCCCAGAGTATCTTGTATGTTTAGTTTCTTTTGCACCCTGTTTTGAGTTTTTGAGCTCAATAAATCACCAACACCGGTAACCCGACTGAGACTGGATTCTTGGAGGCCAAAGAACCCCGTCACAGTGACCCAAATCATCACTGTTACTGTTATTATATAGTAAATTAAATCATTACTGTTAAATTGTATGTAATGTCCAATTGTTTATTTGAATTCTTATTCCGGATTAGTTGGAGACATACACTAGGCTATATCAGCCCCACCAAAAATATTTTTCACCAGCCGCCACTGGTTTTACCTGTGAGGAAGTGGAAAGTGTCGGTTTCTTCTGCGGTTTTAGCCAGATCGCTGTAGTCAAGCGTGTTAGCTTCCCTCCCGGAGCCGTTGTTAAAGGAGGTCAGAGCCAGGTGTTGCACAAACAGCTCCTTTAAAAGCAACAACAACATTAGTCAATTAGAAAGCTAAATAAAACTTTAGGTATTTTTTATAAGTCACTGAACGGAGAGAAGCTAATAGTAAACCCTCTAGTTTAGCCTACAACAGTTGCTTACAGTAGCCTTGGTGGTGAGGAAGAGAGCGTCCTGATTGATGCTTGAGACATCTGGGGAGCTCTTCATGATCAGCTTGACTCTGGAGATCGGGAGAGAGATCGCCTTCTTGGCTTCTGACGCTTGGCTGTCTTTGTCTGGCTTCGCTTGAGACATATTTTCATAGAACAAACACGCAAACAAACAGCACGGTTAACTTCCAGTATTGTTTTGAATTGTGACGTTTATAGTTTCTTCTTCGCTTCCTGCTTTTCCTTTGGCGGTCTTCTCATTGGATTAGCGCCCCCTGCTGGATCGTTTGACCTGTTACTTCGCCAAGTAAGTTAAAACTCCTGTTGTATGGAGGACCTACTCTGCCATATTTAAAAATAAATGCATAAATCAATAAATTCTCAGTAAATAAATAAATAAGCATACAATTAATTGCCCCCAAAAATACAATAAACAAATAAATGTAGGTAGAAATTAAATTATAGAGTGAGACATAAATGTGTATATCTCTTTTAATTATCTTCTTTATTTATTCGCCTTTGTAATAATTACCTGATTTATATATTTTCCGTTATAATCTACAACTTTTTTTATTTATTACTTTTTTTAAGTAATTTATTTATGTGCATGACATAATATTTTTGTCTGTTTTATTCTTCCTTTGTATTTTTTTACCCTCTATTTCTCCAACACTATTTATTTCTGCCTGTCGTTTTTACATTTCAGTATGCATTTCTGCCTCATTATGCAAATGAGGAGAAGTGTATCTTAGAGGGTCAACTTCTCCATACCTGTCGTTCTTTGTAGAGAGGTATTTCATCAATATGCAATAGTGAATTTAGATGTATTTTAAATGATAATTCCTCTCCCATTTTAAACCGCTCTGATATCAAAAATGTACATTATGCTAGATTTGTTATTACCTTTGCCCTTATATGTTAGCTAATCCACTACAGAGCGTACTTATTTCCCTCAATGGTGAAATAGTTAAAGGAACCACAGTCTCATGGATCTTTTGCTGTAAAACACTGAATGGAGAAGTTGGGGAAAACAAAAAAAAAAGATACAAAATGAATGTGCAATTGCAGAGCCTGCCTGAGCAAAAGCAAACTAACCAACCTCTTAGGCTTCCCAAACTATCAGCAACCTCTGATGAATATGCAAACTTTAACACAGGCCATAGATCTAAAAATATTACACTTCTATATTTACAATGTGAGTACTATTCAATGTGGTTATTCATTCTCTGCATAAAAGCATATATATATATATATATATATATGTATATATATATATATATATATATATATATATATATATATATATATATATATATATATATATATATATATATATATATATATATATATATATATATATATATATATATATATATATTAAAATATATATATTAAAATATATATATATTAAAAAAAAAAAAATATATATATATATATATATATATATATATATATATATATATATATATATATACTTTTTTATGGTATAAATTGTGTTTGTAGACTAAATGAGGACACCTAGTAATCTGTTGCATCGTCTTTCAGTCCTGTAGGGGGCGCTGTAGTTGGTCCTTCTGTTTAACATTAGAGGAAGAAGACAGGAAGACGGGGACCGCTGCTAAGGATAATAGCGACGTACGTTCAACAACGTTCCATTGGTTATTTCAAGATGCTGTGTGCCTTTTATTTGCTCTGATAACTGCAGCTGCAATTTGCTGCAGCTACGTAAGTGAGGGTTTTGATAGTGAACTCTTGTCGGTGGTGGATCGTGGAGCTCTTTTTTTTTTGTTGAACACCGTTGTAATAATTTCGTGGTCTGTAGACTTTCTTTTGATTACTCGGTTGAAATGCCTTTGGGTATAAAACCGTGCTGTACCGTCTGTAAGACGAACTCTTCCTCGATGTGGAAGAAGGGGAACCAGGGTGAAATACTGTGCAACAACTGCACAGGGAAGAACACCAGCAGCATCGGCGGCGGGGGAGCCTCTGGACCCGCCGTGTCCACCAGCACAATACCCAGTAACGGCGGTGGAAAACAGGTCAGTCACACATAATATAGGATTTACAAGCGTGGCCTTTATAGTTATGGCACGTGTGTGTTTTTGTAGCTCGGTTTTGCACGTATTTTTGAAACCCGGGAGTTGACGCGCTATATCTGTTTGGTTAGTCCAAAAGAAGATCGCTGAATAGCACCCCCAAGCGGCAGAACAGCGCACCTGCAAGCTGAGGATGCACTGGCTTCAGTTTTATAGCTGCTGTATGTAGGGGCGTTATTGTTAAACAATAGAATGCAAGTCACAACAAAGTATTATATACAGGTCGCCAGAAGAGCTCCTAAGCCATCCTGAAACAAAAATCAGATTTCTGATATGCCAGACTTCTATTAATTTAAATCTTTCTACAGTATTTTCTTCAGCTTTTTTATGTCATCAAAAACCTTACAAATAAAATTATTTAAATTACTCAAAGTATATACTTTGAATTTTTTTTTTTGAAATATTAGTCTCAGATACTTTACTTTTATAGTATATGACAGATTAATATCAAGTATAATGGTTTGCATGCATGTTAGTATTTATATTCTGTCTATGCAGAAAGCAATTCATCTAGCCAAAACAAATCAAATCAGGTATTGTTATGGTATACTGAAATAGTAATTTAAAATTGATTCAATCCACTGAAGAAAAAAAAAGTTATTTGTCTTTAATATTCTGAGTTAAATTGTAATCAATGGGGATTAAATCATGATTTTGATTTGTTCAAATATTTGATATCTGCCTATTTCTAGTCTAAACAGGAGATCCACAGGAGGTCTGCCCGACTAAGAAGTACCAAGTACAAAGCTCCTGCCTCTGAGAAAAAAGTCTCAACAAAAGGCAAAGGAAGAAGACACATATTCAAACTAAAAAATGTAAATAAATTATTCTTCTGAGTTGTTTTTTTTTTTTTATTCCTTAGTTATGAATTGCAGTATTTCACACTTGAATACTCTTTCCTTCACAGCCGATCAAAGCACCAGAATCTGTGTCAACAATCATTACATCAGAATCTATATTTTACAAGGTATGGTAGTCAGTGTTTTTTGAATTCATCCATATACATTGATATGGTAATCTGGTAACCCAGAAGCTCTGTTTGTTTTTACAGGGTGTGTATTACCAGATAGGTGATGTGATCAGGGTAATAGATGAAGACGATGGAAAGCCGTACTATGCTCAGATCCGAGGGTTTGTGCAGGACCAGTACTGTGAGAAGAGTGCGGCTCTGACGTGGCTCATCCCCACTCAGGCCAGTCCAAGCGACCACTTTGATCCAGGGACATACATCATCGGTAAGCAACTGTGTGAAATTATGCATTTTACCCTGGTTTTTCTATGTGGCTTTTAAGCACAGTGCTTTATCTCAGGCCCAGAGGAAGATCTGCCCCGAAAAATTGACTATTTGGAGTTTGTGTGCCACGCGCCTTCTGAATATTTCAAGTCACGCAGCTCTCCGTTCCCCACCATCCCGCTATGTCCCGAAAAAGGCTTCATCTGGACCCACATAGGACCCACATCAGTGCTGGCTGCCAACGAGTCTATCAGCAGCTCCAGTTAATAGGACTTTCAGACACATGGACCTTTTCTGTTGCTTTGAAACAGATGAATGTAAATATGTGTATGTATAGAGAAAACAAACTTATTCCAGTTAAAGGGAAGTTGCAATCGGATTCAGGACAAACCATTTGTAAGTACATTTAAAGTAACAGTTTATGCAGCTTAAAAATACTTTTGTATTTGACAATAAAAAAAAAATCAACTTGTAGCAGTTGTGCTTTGATCAGATAATAATAGATTTGTCACAAGTAGTATTGATAGTTTATGTTCTACCTGTGGAGTCTGTGGGAACATCCAGTTCTCTCATAGCAAAAACAACACCAGAGGCTCCACTCTTGGCCCCCTGATGGGTCCATTTCCAGTGCTAATTAAATGCTCCATTCACCACCTGATCCAGTTTGAGGCATTCATGTGTTCTGAAGACATAGTGTTTAGTTAGACCTCGGCGGCCTGGGAGATCCATTGCATTTCCAATATAAACGCAATTAAGCAAAGCTTAATTTTCAAATTGCAGAAGCACCCACTTTTAATCACATTTTTAACAAGGATAAAACATTAATACTTTTTCCCCAGCCCTTTAGAGGGCGGTATTACACTTAAAGGGGGTTTTCTGCCACAGAGAAGGGAGGAGAGGGTTGCAGTTAGCACACACATCCATACATAATTTTTCAAGCAAAGGTTACAGTAAAGTCCTGCAAAAATGGAATCTGGATAAACAAGCTTTCAAGGTCATTCAAAGAACATCTACATGCTGGTAGCTAGTGCAAAGAAAACCACAATATTAGTGGAAAATAATCACATTTTTTATTTTTTTTTTTGGCATGATTGTTCTCTATCATTGACCTTCAGTGATGGGAGTATGTGGCTAGAATGAGATTTTCTGATAAAAATGGACTGCCATGTTAGATAACGTTAAGCATTTATTTTTTTTTTGTTCACAGTAGAGATTGATCAGGAAATGCATTCAGGACTACTGGACACAAGCAGGTTATGCTAGGTTGTTCTGCAATGTGGAGTTAGGGTGAGGAGCTCTATCATCAGCACCTTTTACAGATGCTAAGGTAGATCTAACTTTCTATAAGGACAATAGAATCAATTTGGCCTTGATTCTTTAAAGTAATTTTAAAAATTGTTGAAAAATACAGTTTTCCGTTTTCAAATATGGGAAACGATTAAATACATAAATGGTTCCAAATAATCTTTAAATAACTATCAAATATCTTTTAACCATATCTTTCTGACATGGTGACAATTGTTTTGATGAATATGTAGGGTTTTAATTTAAGATCAGAGGGGTCTTCTCGCTTTATATACATCCTGTTATTTTGGAGGCAGTTTTTATTGTTTGTAAAAAAAAAAGAGGCTTTTTTCCCCCCTAAAGTAACCACAGAACCATTGCAGAACCACAATATCAAAAAGAGAGGAAGAACAAAAATTGCTGGTGAGATAAAAATGTAAGACAGTATTCACCATAGCTAATTACAGATATGTAATGACAAGCATTTCTAATTTTAATCTAGTTTGAACCAAACTAATGAAAATGAATACATACAATTATTAACATATAAAGTGTAAATTAATTCAGCACTATATGTTAATATTTTTTTAGATTTATTTCAGAGAGAAATTGGCCAAAGAGCCATTTTAATGATTAAAAAATACTTAATTTAGTTGTCTTCAATTAAATTTTCCCGGCTGTGTTCAAAGGTTGTTTTCACTTATCTCTGCTGAAAGTCAGACACCGTGTCCCGACGAAGGACATGAGACAGCTGTTTCTATTAATAACATCAACGCTGTTACCCATTACAAGACCCCCCCAACTCCAAGCCCAAGCATTGCTACCTCAGAAACACCAAAAGCCCCGTCCTGGATAAATACCAGACTAAAGACTGAATATCAAAATAAGCAGCCGCTGCAGAGGACAGGAAACGCTGAAAGCAATCAGAACAATCTTGTTTCTTCACCTAAACCTTGAGAACATGAAGTCCCTGCGCTTCCTTGCGGCTGAGGGCTTCATCCAGACTGGTTCTGGGGCATTGGAGAACTTAAGCTGCGTGTCTTTTAATCTCTATCCGATTCTCTTCAAGGCCTGCTACCTTCATGAGCAGGCTGATCTCCTGCATGCTTTGGTGAGAATATGGCCTCTTCCTGAGCTCAACATACAGAGACTCCTGGGACGGTCCTCTGACTGTGAACTGGACCTCACCTCCTGCACCTGCCGGGCCTGCCTACAAGCACTTCTGATCGGCCTAAAGGTAAAAACCTAAATTGGTCTGGATCTTTATGCTTAAGGTTTATTTTTTTGGTAAACATTGGTTTGCAATGACTTAATGATGATGCCTTACAGGATTATGTGTTGTCTCCTCCGAAGACCTATGCCAAGAGTTTGCATGTAGTAGACCTGACTGCCCTCAAAGACACTGAGCACCAAGCCTGTCCATGCAGGTCCAGCTTGGGTCGATGGGCTCGGACACAGCTCCTGTCCCAAATGTGTTATGAGACGATGGCGGCCATGCAAGCGGGAGATGTGAACCCATCTTCATTTCATCGATCTGTCAACGTCCTCCTCAATGGATTTGTGACAGGCCGTAACTACGAGCAGGTCGCTCAGGCCTTCTTGCTTCTCCGCCACTGTCCCCTAAAGGTTCATTTTGTCAGCATTAGAGCCGACTCTCTGGCTTTAAAGCAGCTGTTCTATGTTCTTCGCATAGCAGAGCCTGAGTCCTTAACAAAGCTAGAAGTGGTTCACAACGTTCCCCTGGAGGCCCCGCATCTAGAGGTGTTGCTGTCCAGGGTGGAGTTCCCCAAACTGCAGTCTCTGACGCTACCAGGGGGGGCGCTGGATGTTAGGAGGCTGGGCGCTGATGATGATGATCTCCTGGCAACCATTGGCAGTCTACTGGCACAGCTTGGCAACCTCACTGAGCTTTATGTTGGGTTCTCGACTCTTACTGGACATCTTCGCAGACTTCTATGGTGAGTTCCTAACCAGACAGTTAAATGGCCAACAAGGTCACTGAAGGTTGGTGTTTCTACAAAGATAGGGTAGGCGTTTCTTCTTATAGATCTGTTATCTGAAAAATTTGGCAGCTTTAAAGGCTCTTCTTTCGCAATGGTTGGTATTTTGTTTTTAATATTGCTGGTATCATGTCAGTGAGGACAGACAGCTGCAGGTCAGCTGGGGACAAAGATGTAGTAAAGTATTCACACCCCCTCAACTTTGTTTGGATTAAGAAGAGTTGTGTCATAAAATCCTATTCCATCCGTCTCATGGAGCTCAGTTAGATCTGATTACTATCAATAAAAGCCACTAGTGCCAGATGACATTTACAAAGAGGCAGAATAGAATTAGCTATAAGCCACTTAGGGAATATAAACATTTGGAACAAGGTTGTCTGGTACATAGTGAGACCAAAACAGTTTTTTAAGTCACCAAAAAAATTAATAAAACCAACTCTGTCTACATTTTAAAAAAAGAGGTATAGATCGGTTCATGTTTTATGCGGGTGTACAAGAGTGTGCAGGTCGGCTGGCTAGTGTCCTCACAGACATGTATAACACCTCGCTGGACAAACCCATAGTGCCAGCATGCTTTAAGTCACCATCATTCTGGTCCCAAAGAAGCCTCAGGTCATCTCATTTCATGACTACGGGCCTGTCGCACAGACTCCTGTCATGATAAAATGCTTCAAAAGGCTGGTTAAAGAACACACAACACAACCAGTCTCCCCCCAAACATTCGATCTGTCTACCGACATAACAGCTCAACTGAAGGCGCCATCTCCTCCTCTGCTCTCCACCTGAGCCTGGCACACCCAGGGGAGAAGAACACCCTTGTGCTCAGTTTTCAACTCCATCATCCCACAGCATCTGATGGGAAAACTGGAACAACGGGGTTTCAATACACCCCTCTGCAATTGACTGCTAGACTTCCTCAAAAACCTCAGACCTCAGTCAGTCTGGGTCAGACAGAATATCTCTGATTTCGCCACCCTAAGCACAGGCTCCCCTCAGGGCTGCGTCCTGAGCCCCCTGCTGTTCACACACATGACACACAACTGCGTCCCCAGGTTCACCACCTATTACATAGTGAAGTTTGCAGACGACACCACGGTGGTGGGCCTCATCAGAGACGACAACAACCGGGCCTACAGAGAGGAGGTGGAGCAGCTGGTGGACCGTTGCAAAGAAAACAGCCTGATTCTGGACATGAAGAAGATGAAGGAGATCATCCTCGACTTCAGGAAGAACCTTCCTAACCACGCCCCATTGGTCATCAACAGCTCAGCAGTAGAGGTGGTCAGCAGCACCAAATTCCTGAGGGTGCACATCACAGACACCCTCACCTGGAATGTAAACACCACCTCACTGGTCAAAAGGGCACAAAAGCACATGTACTTTCTGCAGAGGATGAGGAGAGCCCACCTGCCCCCACCCATCCTCACCACCTTCTACAGAAGCACCATAGCGAGGGTTCTGACCAGCTGTCTCAATCTGTGATGTGGAGGCTGCAGCTCCGCAGACTGAAGGAAAGTAAGAAGATTAGTGAGAACAGCAGAGAGGATCTCTGGGGTTCCTCTTCCCTCCATACAGAACATTTCATCCCAGCGCTGCGTGTCCTGAGTCTGGACTGTTCTCCGTTTACATTTGATCACTGCTGCACTTTATGGGATGGAAATGTTCATTTACTGTCTGGAAAGCTGTACTAAACAATATTTCGTTTTGTATACACTGTTTATACAAAATGACAATAAGAGTTGTCTTAGTTTTGGGAATGCTTTTTTCAGCAGGAAAGGGAAGCTAGTTGCAGTTATGGGCTATCAACTATAATGGCTGCTAAACTACAAAGATTCTCTGAAAGACTAGGGACAGCAAACCACCATTAGGGTGTATTGATTAGATTATAATATATAAATTTGTTATAGGATCCAGTTAAAGCAAAAATCGGTGTTCACGGAGAGCATTCATGAACAACGAACTAAATCAGTGTTCATGGATGCTATCCATTCAATTCGACTGATCTTTAACTTTCTGAAAATAGCAGGAAAATGTCAAGATGTAAAAAACTGGTAAAGATTTGCCTTCAGTATGGAGTTAAATTCACATTAAGCTTTTAAAAAGGATTAAAAGATTAGTCAGTGTACATACTTTTACAAAGAACTACCTTTTTGAACTTAGTAGGAAGAAAAAGAGCTGCTCAAAATATATAAAAACTAAAGAAATAACCCAGGTTTTATATTGATAAACTAAAGAACAAACAAAGGGGGTAAAAAGCTGTGTAAAAATAAATGGGAAAATTATTTTATCTATAACAACTATATAAAACTATGTGCATCAAGCTGGCAGGAGGTTCTAACTTGTCTTTGCTGACCTTCCGTAGTCCTCTCAATACACCACTGAAGTGTCTGGAGTTGGCCAACTGCTGCCTGAACCGTGTGGATATGACCTACCTGGCCAACAGTCTGCACAGCGAGACCCTGGTCCACCTCGACCTCAGCGGACATAATATCTTCAGCTCTTTTCCAACTGCGTTTCACAAACTCCTGAGCCGATGCTCCGCCACGCTGACAACCCTCATCCTGGAAGAGTGCGACATCCAGGATGAACACTTAACCACCTTCACCAATGCTCTGTCCCCCTGCCAGGGACTGAAAGAGTTAAAGCTTCTGGGAAATCCTCTCAGCTCTGTCACTCTGAGGAGGCTCTTCTCCACGTTGACAACAGGTTTTCCTAAACTGAGGTACATAGAGGTACCTGCACCCCGTGACTGCTACTCTGAAGACGTTGCTTATCCTCTGGAAGATGCAGTCTTGCTGAACTACAACAGAGACTTGTTCCAGCAGACCATGGGTCAGCTTTCAGGCATCTTGGAAAGAGCCAACAGAAGCGAAGTGGAGGTGTGCTCACCTCTCATGGGCACCTATGATCCGGACATTAACGAAACCAGCAATGAACTTGGAGTTTCAATGCTAAAATCTTTCAACAACGTGATTGGAAACTTTATTGGAACAATAACAGATGTGGATACCAGGAGATCCCAGGGTCAGAGAGGTAATGAGAACTCCTGATGAGCAACAAATGGACATTAATGATCCTCAGGGGTTTTGGACGAATTTCTTTGACCTTGCCTCTGAGTTTAAGTTGCATTATTTTAAAAACAAATTTGATAAATAATGACAGGATCATCTGATGACTAAGAAACTAAGTTAGCTGCAGCTGCCTTAAAAAGTTATTAAACTCAGTTTATATGAAGGTAAAGTTGCATATTCGATGTGTTGAACTGTGACTTTGTTATAGAGAAATAAAAATAAACAGTTTTAAAAATGTTTAAAAAATAAAACTATTTCAATGCGTGCAGTGTATATATTTTGCATCATTCAACTTTGAAACACCAGTTACTTTCAAAAGTCAAATTCACCAATTCAGTCTAACCATCTGTAAGGACTGCTAATGTGTGCAAGCAACCTCTAACAAGTCATCCCCATTATTTAACATATTAGTGGCAACATCATGCTGTGGGATGCTTATTATACACCATTTTATGTTTCTCCAATATGAAAGAAATGCCTGAGCATAAACTACTGACATTAGTTTAATAGTCATGCAAATAAACCAATCTTGAAAAAAAAAATAAACATGTCTGCCCTCTAAAATGTAAATCCACATTTCTTTATTGAGCATTGTTTTTATATAGGTTACATCTCATTTTTAAAACTTTACATATTACACCAAGGGACAGTCGTGCACCAACCACACAACAACCGTGATCAGGAAGTGTTATTTCTTAGTCCATTCCTCCCTTTCTTTCCTCTCACGGATCACCTCCTCCAGGTATGGTGTGAGATAATTGACATCCTACAACAAACATATTAGATTTATGAAGTAAATAGAAGCCTCAAACACATCTGATAGTGGTTGACAAAATGAAATATTTAAACGATTATCTCATTGGGACAATTCTGTACTTAAGACACATATGCAATACTCTCCACATACTGAATCACACTTGAAGGGTCTTCTAAAGAAAACCATTCACTTATTCGTTTAAAAACTTGCCTCTTCAAATTTTGTCCACTGATCTTTTGGGAGAAGCTGCTGCTTCATTGAGAGATCCAGGGCCCTCTTGATCCTGAATGTCCTGTCGTTATAAACGTTCTCTGGAAGCCTTTTTAGGGCCTCCTTCACGTCTGAATCCTCATATATTGTGTCATCACGCATTAAACCTGCAACAGTAAACATAATCAGTTTCTGGAGATCCAACAACCATGTCTATGGCTGATCATTATAGATTTTTACATTTATAGCAGTTTTTTTTTATCTGTAAATATCTACATATGTACAGATTCAAAAAGGTAAGATTAAAGTTAAAAGAAGGGAAAAATAAACACAGCAGGGGATTTGCAATATGTTGCTTTTGACTGTTCCACACAATTCATTATTTTTGATGTACATCTATAGCCATTTTCCAATCAAAAAAAGGAAATAAGTCATGGAGGTAAGCATATTAGCAATCTCAGCTTAGAACAAAAATTAGGGGCTTTTTTTACAATTCAAACAACCAAATAGAAAGCGATATCACTTCACATGAGGATTTAAACGTACAAAATTTCTATATTCTACTTTATAAACATCTTAAATGGACTTACCAAGCTTGTTAAAGCCGCATAAGTTGTAATACCATTTCCGGAGACCAAGCATGAGCCGGCCTGTCACAACTGTAACACGATGAACACAAACAATCTCAGTCAAGGGCGAAGACATTATATAATAACAAAGGCATAAGGCAAAATAAAAATATAAAACAAAAGAGTGCAACGAAAGGTAAAATAAGTCAGATAACTCAAAGTAACTTAGTATGTTGCTGTCACATATGCAACTGCTGACAAAGCTTTAGAGCTGACCAACAATTGTTGATTTTCCTGACATATATACACACACACGTTGTGGACAAACCATATAGTATGATAGTTCTATGTCTTACATTTGAAAGCATGCCATTACTGTTTATTTTGATGAAAACCTTTTCGTCAAAGAGATACTTATATACATTTCCCTTATAACTATCTGGAGGTCATTTGCTGTGTAACAAAATGCAGACGATAAAAAAGCCTTCTAAAATATATGGCATTAAAATGCCATTAGCTTGCTGTTGACAGCTAAACACTATCTGAGCTTTGATTTGATGAACAAACGTATAAAGAAACAGGACAAAGTATATCAATTGGCCATCGCTAAATAATATATTTAAAAGGCTGCATACAAAAAAAAAGGTTGGGTATTGAGAAATACCTTCAAAATGTTTATAGATCCATTATAATGGCACGTCTTTTGTTATTTAGCCTTAGCGGGGAATGCTAAGCTATCAATACCCAGCCGGTTAGCATCAGTTAGCAAGGGGACATTAAAGGACACACACAAATTAGACGCCAAATATACTCATTTTGGTGCAGAAGACAAAGAATAAAGCTAAGTGGTGTTTGACAATCTAACGAGTGTCTTTATACGTCACCTGACAAGACGTTTGGGGATGTGGAAATGTTATTTAAACAGAAGCGGTGTTCTCTTACCTGGTGCCCTGGACGCCATCTTTACCACTGAGAGCGACCGCGGTGTGTTATGGGTAAAAGACGCGTTTTTTACCGAAAAATGATCAGGAGCGCCTTGAGAATGGTCAGATCCGCCTCTCTGGCTGCAATGCGCGCTCCCGACACAGGGGGAACAGATTTTCATGGGGAAACAGAATTTCGCACAAGAGTATTTTATTGTCTGTCCCCATTAGCTACAGTGAGATGCTGCTGCTTTTCTTAATGGGGTCCATACAAAGACTCAATCTAGGTATAAAATAAATTACACTAATGGTGCAACACACAAAAAAGCATAAAGTAAAAGATACATCTATATACATACTTACATACATATACACATATACTCAACACATAGAGAGATGAATAAAATAAAAATAAATGAAAGCGAAAATCACCATGCTACACTAATCAATGTAATTTTCCCAAATTCATCAGCAATAATACCTGACCCTCAAATTGATATATCTTTCTTATGATCGTAATCAATAAACAAGGTATATATATATATATATATAAATACACAAATATACATATGTTTATGTATGCTCACACATACATACCCCCAGATTGTTTCAATAACATATTGTTTCTATAATATATTATTTCAATAACATCTTATATAGAACTTTATTTTTTGTTTATGAAATATATTGAGGTAATAGATTCTAGGTTCACTGGTACATTCCTCTATAGAAAACGTTTTTTTTTAACAGCTTTAGTTTCTTCTGTTGGTAGGCTCTAATTTCCAATACTAGTATTTCTTGTAAAATGGGTGTGTTTACTTGAACTAAATTCTAAGTTCTTATAAATGATGACTGGTGACTTTGTTATGGTGTTCCAGACAAGTAGTGAATGTTGAAGCCTGTCTTCTACAGGTAACCAGTTTTATGCGCGGACTGAACATTAGTTTTGTACAAGCTGCACGGTTTTGAAACATTTATAATTTCTTTAATTCTGTTGTTGCATTAGACAACACTGTTGGGAAGTATTCTAAATTTGAAAGTAGCAGTGACTGTGTTACTTAATGGCTTATGAAATAGATACTTTATTGATCTCACAGTGAAGGAATTAATTTTTTTTATGTCTAATAGACATTTTAATTAATCCATTCCAAATACAAAACATAAAAAATAAAATCTATATTTTTTGTCCAAATTTTAAGCCTTTGTTTTTCAGTTAAAGGATTCAAGTTGCGAATAGAAACGCCATACACCGTTATTTATGTATATAAACACAATGATAGAGGAAATATAAATGGTAACTTAATCTTTGTCATTTCTATTTTTTTTTTTTTTTTTTTTTTTTGCTACTTTTTTATGTTCCCAGTTATAACTTAAATAAGTAAAAAAGAAAAAACCCTTCTAAAAGAAAATATCGTTATTTCCAATGAATACAAATGTTTAAAATAAGTACACTTCTTAAAGTCAGTATCTTCTTGTCGTTGAGTTCTGGTGATATCAAGAACCAAACCTTTACAGGATCAAACTAGGATTTATAAGATATTTTATAAATTCACATATTTATCATAAGCTTTACCATGACAAACTTGTGTATTTTTTCATTTGGGAAAATACCCATATATATTCAATGTCAAGCCTTGCAAACTCACAACGAAATTGGAGTGAAAATGCCAGATTATTCTCTAACCTTTTTTTAAAAAAAAATAAGATGCAAGGCCAGATAAGAAAAACTGCTCATGACCTTACAGAAAGTTAAGATTATAATCATATTAGCACTTCCAAAGCAGAGATCTACAACATATGACTCATGCCCTACATGTGTAGGAGGTAAGTTTGGGGTGCCCTCTGGACACAGCATAGGTGGTTGGAGACAGAAGGAAAGGAAGAATAACATCACTGTTGGTCTCCCACCCACTGCATAAGGCTGTTGATACAGGTGCTGGTCATAAAATTAGAATATCATGAAAAAGTAGATTGATTTCAGTAATTCCATTTAAAAAGTGAAACTTGTATATTATATTCATACACTACATACAAACTCATATATTTCAGATGTTTATTTTGTTTAATTTTGATGATTACAAATGACAACAAATGAAAATCTCAAATTCATCATATCAGAAAATTAGAATATTGTGAAAAGGTTCAAAATTGATGGCCCCTGGTGCCACACTCTAATCAGCTAATTAACTCAAACCACCTGCAAAAGCCTTTAAATGGTCTTTCAGTCTAGTTCTATAGGCTACACAATCATGGGGAAGACTGCTGACTTGACAGTTGTCCAAAAGACGACCATCGACACCTTGCACAAGGAGGGCAAGACACAAAAGGTCATCGCTAAAGAGGCTGGCTGTTCACAGAGCTCAGTGTCCAAGCACATTAATAGAGAGGCGAAGGGAAGGAAAAGATGTGGTCGAAAAAAGTGTACAAGCAAGAGAGATAACCGCACCCTGGAGAGGATTGTGAAACAAAACCCATTCAAAAATGTGGGGGAGATTCACAAAGAGTGGACTGCAGCTGGAGTGAGTGCTTCAAGAACCACCACACACAGACGTATGAAAGACATGGGTTTCTGCTGTCGCATTCCTTGTGTCAAGCCACTCTTGAACCACAGACAGCGTCAGAAGCGTCTTGCCTGGGCTAAAGAGAAACAGGACTGGACTGCTGGTGAGTGGTCCAAAGTCATGTTCTCTGATGAAAGTAAATTTTGCATTTCCTTTGGAAATCAAGGTCCCAGAGTCTGGAGGAAAAGAAGAGAGGCACTTCATCCACGTTGCTTGAAGTCCAGTGTAAAGTTTCCACAGTCAGTGATGGTTTGGGGTGCCATGTCCTCTGCTGGTGTTGGTCCATTGTGTTTTCTGAGGTCCAGGGTCAACGCAGCCACATACCAGGAAGTTTTAGAGCACTTCATGCTTCCTGCAGCTGACCAACTTTTTGGAGATGCAGATTTCATTTTCCAACAGGACTTGGCACCTGCACACAGTGCCAAAGCTACCAGTACCTGGTTGAAGGACCATGGTATCCCTGTTCTTAATTGGCCAGCAAACTCTCCTGACCTTAACCCCATAGAAAATCTATGGGGTATTGTGAAGAAGAAGATGCAATACACCAGACCCAACAATTCAGAAGAGCTAAAAGCCACTATTAGAGCAACCTGGGCTATCATAACACCTGAGCAGTGCCACAGACTGATCGACTCCATGCCACGCCGCATTGCTGCAGTAATACAGGCCAAAGGAGGCCCAACTAAATACTGAGTGCTGTACATGCTCATACTTTTCATGTTCATACTTTTCAGTTGGCCAACATTTCTATAAATCCTTTGTTTTTATTGGTCTTCAGTAATATTCTAATTTTCTGATATGATGAATTTGAGATTTTCATTTGTTGTCATTTGTAATCATCAAAATTAAACAAAATAAACATCTGAAATATATGAGTTTGTATGTAATGTATGAATATAATATACAAGTTTCACTTTTTAAATGGAATTACTGAAATCAATCTACTTTTTCATGATATTCTAATTTTATGACCAGCACCTGTAAACTGGACAGCTCATTTAGTGGAAAACCGCTGCATCTTAAATACACAAACGTCATCTCAGATCCTCTCAGCAGCTGGTAGACTTTATAATCACTGCTCCCAAAAAGCTCAGTGTTTACACTTCCATTTTATATTTGCATTCTTACATGTACTCTGTAACCGTTTAGATTCAGGTCAATATTTAATAGTTTTTTTTTTTAAGCAAACGACTGGTTGCTTGTTTTCTCAAGCCTGGATAGAGGTATAACAGTCATATGTTGGACACTCAAATTTGAGCATGCAATTTTTATAACTGGGTAATTTTTCTTGAAGATGTAGGTTTCTCCTTTACTGTATGGTCAATTCTTATTTTTGATTCCTATGTGAAGTTTTCTCATGTTGCCTCTAACATACATGTATTTTTTCTCTGCAGGAGCATAAAGGATATTTCTATTCTATTGAATGCAATAAACGAATTTGCATTTAAAGTTCAGAACTGAGAGGTTAGACATGTGGCACCATGAATATACATTATTTTAACACATTTAAATAGGAACATTTTAAGGTGGTTTTAAATTTAAAGTAAACTAAGACATCCTGATGCATAAAACTGAATTACACAGGTGAGAAATGGAACTGTACATAGCATGAGCAGTTAAAACAGATCATTAACTTTAAATAAAAATAATGTTAACATAATCTTAAACATTCAAACTTGCAAATAGAAGAAATGTAATTTAAATAGTTATCATTTTTGCAAAGGATAATTTTACTACAGAAGGTGATATATGATAATTTTTTTTAGCATATTTACAAAACATACTTCATCTATCTCCATCCATTCAGTCTTCAGTGTAATTTACTATTTTTTGTAGGGGCCACTTCTATCATCCAAACCATAAAGAATCAAAGTGTCTTTTGGAACAGATAAAAATCTTCCAATGTGGCCAAAGCCAACTCTGTGCAAAAGACCTCATCTGGCAAGGAAACCAAGCGGTCCAATGAGATGTAGCTGGGCAGGTTTGGTTCATATTGAGCCTTTCCGAGATACTGGAGAAACAGGTGTCGCTCTTTGAGACGAAGGAACTTTGTATTGAGGACCTTAAGAGAAAGTAAAATAGTGCAATGAAAATTAAAAAAAAGGTTTGATTTTAATACAAAACAACAAGAAACAGATAAAATACTTTTTTAAAGCTTAAAATAAATAGCTGAGGCCACCTACCTGTGGAAACTTTGTGATCAGGTGGTGGGGAACCTTCATGGTGTTATGAAGGAAGTCAAATATCTGGGTTAGCTTTTTTTTATTGGTTGTCAACACCTTAGGGACGGCAATAACAATATGCTGGATCTCATTTTCCTTAAACCCAAGCTCTATTTTACACACCTGTAGAACACATTACGAAAAAATAAATTTTAAAAAGTGGTTTTGCATGCCGTCGAAAAATAAATTCAAATTCTGTTTTTATTTTTTTACATGTTATGCTCTAACTCTACCTTCAAATTTTCTTTAACAGGCTCCAAGCTGCCACAAAGTAACCTGGGGAGACGAGCAACAATATTCCGCGTCTGTAGAGAGATTAGAAATGGTCTGTTAGTGTTTTCTTAATTTTCTTATTGTCAAAAACAGAAAGAATACTTATCATTTCAGCAATAATTTTATTTGATACTAGATGATCTCATATAACATACATTGGAAGCACTGAGTTTAAGCTGCTGCTGATAAAAACCCAGTCTGTTGTCCAGCCTCTTCACACTGAAGTTAAGCAGATATGGCGCTCTGGAGACCATAGATGCAACCGTTTCCGAACTGAACTTCCTCGAATTTAGATAGTTCACCCTTGGTAAAAACAAGAGAAAAAATGATCAATATAAGGGAGAAGGAAACGTTAACAAGTGTCCTAAATAAAGTATTTGGTATAAGTATTTTTATTCTCCATAAAAACTTTGATGTACCAATTTGGAACTTGTTGTGATGAATCAACACAAGGCAGTCTATTAATTTTAAATAGAAAAATAATTCCTTCATGGCTTTATCCATTAATTTTTCCCAAAATAGGATAATTAAAGGTGAGTCCAGGTGAGTCCAATCTGCATAGTGAATTAACCTGTGAAGATTGGACTCACCTGGTTAATTGGCTGGGCAGAACAAACACATGACTTAGGCTACATACACACTGCACCCTGAAGTGACCCAAATCCCATTTTTTTGCCCACATTTGACTGTGATCTGTTCCTTTCATGGCAATCTAAACAACACAGATCTGACTTTTTCTAATGCGACCCAGGCCACTTGGCTATGTGGTCCTAAATTCGATATGAATCTGATCCTTTCAAATGCGACCTATGTCTGAACAGCCAGGTCGCATTCATCCAACCTGAACACTAGTGATGGGTTGATGAGGCGTGATGAAACGTTTCGACACATTACCAAACTGTATTGATACCGTGTCGATACTGTGTCACTGAATACTGACACCTGCTGGACATTAAAAATCCCTACAGGCAACCTAGTTGACAGAGTTAACTGACACTGATTTGATGACCTATTATATACACTAATATGATGCAATTCATTGTATGATGCATTGTATTATTATTAAAACATATTTGATATTTTAGACACAGTCAATGAATAATGAGAACCTGCATCATAATGTAATAATCTCTAAGTAAACATGTAGTAAATGAAGATGCTTGTTCACTGGTATTTTGTTTTTACAAGTTTTTATTCAAAAAAAAATAAGTTGTTGCAACGTTTTGAAATTCAGTCTGTTACGCTTTTTTGATATTAGTTCTCCAGCTGTGGAAAACACCCGCTCACACGGCACAGATGAAGCTGGAGTGCACAAAAATTTTAAGGCCAGGCGGAAGAGGTTTGGATAAACCGTCCTTTGGTTTTTCCAATATACAAGAGGATCCTGGGACCTTGCAATATTGCCCTCTGCCATGTATCTCTGCACCTCAAGGATGGCATCAGCTGTGGCACTTTTGGTCTGCCTCCCCACTTCGAGATCAAAATGTTCCCAAAGGTCATCTTAAAAAAAAAAAAAAAAAGTATTTTAGTACATGATTTACAAACAACAAAGAAATGATGCTCAATATCATGCCTGAAGTGGGGGCAGACAGCTGTTGTGAAGATGTTCCCGGCTGGGGCTCATTTGAGCTTCCAACTATTGAGGCACATTCTGTCCGCAGTCTGCTGTACTTCCATTTTCACTCGTTCCCGTTCCTCCTCGTAATTTTTGGCCAACAGTTGTTTGATGGTCTGAAAACCACACCAAGTCAAACCAGAAGAAAATCAATATATTTAAAATAAAGTTGATGAATAAACTACCACTTTAGATAATTTCCACACAAACCTTTCTGGTTGGCAAAACATATGAGGGCTCAAGGAGCTGAACCAGCTCCCTGAACCCTTCATTGTCCACAACAGCGAGGGGCTGGCAGTCCTTTACAATGAAATTAAGCACAGCCTCATCAAGCATCTGCTTTCTGGAAGCTTGATGGTTAAAAATGAGAAAGTGTAAATTATTCAGAATTATCAATAAAACAAAGTCAGTAAGTTGTAAAATACCTGTATACCTGAGTTCATCATGGGTGTATCATGGATTTCACTCTCATGCTTGGCCCTATAATGCCTCAGCATTGAGGAGGTGCTGTTATTTAAATATGCAAGCTCTGTTGAGCAATTGCGACATTTAACCTGTAGAAAATAACACGAACAGTAAACTAAAGGTCACTTTGAAATGAATTTCTACTCAGAAAATCAAGTGGAAACTCTGAGAGGAACAGGATGAAACAAGGAAATTAAAACAAATACCTTATTTTCCGAAATGACATCAAAGTGGTCCCACACGGCAGAAACCTTTCTTTTTGCTTGAGGAAGCTCCATAATGTTTGATGAATTTTATATTCGCAAAACACGCAAGATTGTTTTGGCAGATGTGCATCCTTATAAAGGCTTGTCAATCAGTTCGAAACATCGGTCACGTGACCGATACATGAACTGTTTCGGTCACGTGACTTTTCCGTAGCGATACACACGTCGACACAGGTTTCGCTCTATGAGACCGACACATGCGCCGACGCATCGGTGTTGCCCGACCCATCACTACTGAACACCATCAATACCCAACAAAGGTCACTATTCTGCTTCTTGCTAAACATAAATGGCAAGAAAAACAAACACCACGGTGGATGATGATGCAGAGAGCATTATCTTTTTTTTAACCATATCAAAAAGATTGAGGTTTTAAGCACTACATCTATGTTTACTTCCGTAAACACAAAGCACGCTGGCTTTTGATGTCATTGCGTCATCTACTGCGCATGCGGGACAATTAAGCTGTATGACTGCAGTTCACACAGGAAATCACATATAAAGCGCATATATTTGGAAATGTGAATAGCAACGTAAAAAAATCGGATTTCACAAAAAAATTGTAATTGAGCATCAAGGCCAGCAGTGTAAACATAGCCATAGAGATGACTTGTTAACTCCAGATCCCCCATCTCTGCAAAAAGCAGTTATTAGCAGATGTAACCTATTGTGATTTGTTGTAAAAAAATAAATAAATGAAAACCTCATAAAGCCTTGCTCAATTTATCATCTGAAAACTCTAGAAAGCTGTATAACATGACCCTTCACCTAAATAAAGAGATCTAGAAAGTAGAACAGTAGGGTTCATACGGAAGAAGATGCCCTGGTCAGATAAAACAAAAATTAATGTTTGGCCTGCATAAAAAAAATAAAAAAAATCACTTGGCATTACGGAAAGCTAACGCTTCCCATTACCTGGAACACATCATCCTAATAGTAATACATGGTGATAATACAGGTATCAGGCTTTTGGGAAGGGGTCAGACATGATAAAAAACATCAGAGGGAATTCTTGAAATGTTTTCCATGCTACTATGAAATGCTCTCCATCCAGTCTGAATGAGCTGAACCCATATTGCTGCTACAATTTTAGCCATAGCATATTCTATAATGTATTAACTTCAACAGGCTAAATTTAAGAGATACATTTTGGTGATTTGTCACATAAAATACACTGAGGTCTGCAGTTGTAATGTGACAAAACTTTAAAAGTGTTAAGGGGTGTGCACATTTTTTCCAGGCAGTGTATATTTTCATGTTACCTGGCCTGCAGGTTTTCCAAACTCTCTGAAAGGATGAATGGATTGTGAGAAATGATGTAGCCTAGACGAGAGTCCTCCACTCCAATTTCTTTTAAAAACAAGAGGCGAGGTGCTACATCTCTGCTGAAATCAAGTCTAAGCAACATGGAGCCAACATTGGGTCTTTGCTCCAGCTTCCACAAACTTACCCCTGTAACAAAAGGTGATTGAAAAAATCGAACTAAATTTTAAGTTTTGAGCTCTGAAACAGCAAAAAAAAAAAGAAGAAAGAAAAAGGTTTTATGAGTTGTTTACCAAGCTGCACCAGCTTTGTAAGTGTCTCCGACTTGTCAACATAGTCGCGAAGAGACACAGAGGATGGAGGAATAGAGGGAGGAATAGAAATGGCAGCAGCTTCTTCATCACTGATTTCCTCCAGTGCTGAACAGTGGTCATTAGCATCCAGGTCTTCTTAATAAAGGAAACAAAAACAGGAAGTCAGAAGCAATTTAATGCTTAAAGAGCAATTGTTTTATCGCATTGTCAATTATAATGTTTGACGACAGAGACTCAATACATACCAGGAGGAATCACATTTGGAGGGCAGGGTGAAACATCTACTGTTGGCAACAGAGCAGGCTTGTATTCAGCGACATCAGTTCCAAGTTTGCTTTCCTTCGTCTCGGTTGTCAGATATTTTGCTGTAATACCAAAGTAGCAAGACGTTGGACGTTTCCAGCTCAGTCTTGTCTGAGCTGCTGTGTGATTTCCTCTGGATAACAATCCTTCGCCGATTTTGGTAGATTTGCCTTTTCTCACACTATGTTGAATTTGAACATAGTACAGACGGGAGCTGTTCATTGAGGAAAGAAACCCTCTACATCGCAGACAGAGCTGTGCGCAGGCAGAGGACATGGTAATCCTGAAAAAAAAAAAAAAAAGAGGTTTGAAAACAATGACAAAAGAAATCATCCATTATCAGGCTGAGTGAACTAATCAGGTTTTCTAGATATGTTTTTGAAAGTATAGATTTCACGTTCAATGTAGGCCTCTCTATGTTGGCTCCCATAGAATGTGAAAATAATTAAAAATCCTGCTCTAAGTCATCTTTCTTCTAGCTGCAGCTCTGCTCTCATTACATCTAAAACAGATGTTAAACACTTTTGTTTTATTTTATATTTTAACCCAGTCAAGTGCTTGTTATTGGGATGCAGGGCACAAGTTGAAAATGCAGGACATTCCTGCACGGATCAGGACATCTGCACATCCTATGCTTAGAAGAAGCCTCTCTATAGACACTGCAGCCAGGAAAAGAACAGAGGGGGGAAAAAAAGGTGTGGAATCAGTTTTCAATTTCAATTCAAAGATCAGCTTTATTTGTATAGATAACTCTGATCATAGGTCATTTAATTTTTATTCAATGAATAGATACAAGAGGGGATAAAGATCAAGCCAAACAAATTATATGAATAATTTCAATTATTAGATTTCTTGTAAAAACGATATTTAAAATTAGACAAGCCATAACCATTTAATATTAATGCAATTTTATTTTCAAGGGTAACTGAATAACTTAACAAAATGTAATGTTTGTCCAGCTCGATGTATGCAGTATATCTGCAAGTAATTACACGTGTAACAACATATAAATATATATTTTTTCATATAATGCATTTTTTTTTCATATAATGCATGATGCCGTAATTAAGCTATTCAAGTGTAAATTCACTTTTCAGGTAGTTGTTTATAATGTCCTCTAAGAGGCTGGTGTGACTATGCTATGCTAACATGCTAAGTTTATAGCAACCCTAAAAATCACATAGCTAACCCTGGTTGTAACAAAACAACGGGACAATTACAATACTCACGTTTCTATTCAAACCTTGGTCTCTTACTGTGGCAACCTAAATTAAGATTACACTCCCGTGATATTAAGTTAAACATGGAGTTGAAACGTTAAGAAATATAAATTGTTTTTCACGTGGACATGGACACGGAAGATCTGCACCCAAACGTCCCATATTTTCAGACGTTCCATTGCTTGTGGTTTCATCACTGGTCAATAAATATATTTTTTTATAGCGTGTTCTTTATTCAATGGAACTCTTTAGAAACCCAATATAGTAAATAAATATAGGTTTAATATATATATTTACATTTTGTTCCAAATGGGTATATTTGAAAAAATACTCATAAACGTTTATGCACCCCTCCTTATTGAAGTAAAGTGGTTCAGTCCGCCCTCCAGGTTCCTTAGAGCTGGTTATCCAGGCTCTGAGGATTGTCTCCAAAGTCTACTGGTGTTCGGGTTTCGGTTGTAAAATGATATCAGAATAACTTACGGAGTAGTTTAGGGACAGTAACATGGCAGCCACGGCGGTTCTCCGCTCATCGAGGAGCCAAGATAATAACTATAAACTACATTTCCGAATGATAAATGAGCAACAAGTGGAAGATATCTGCCTTGACTTCTTCTACAAGCCACACACCATCAGCCTTCTGACAGTTACTGTGCTTAGTCTCATGTACTTTGCCTTCACCAGGTAGGCTACATTAGATTTAGCTATTTAATGTCAACAGTTTGTTTATGGGAAAACTCTTATTTTGACAGGGACGATGAAAACTCTGACAACAACCTTCGTGTCGGTCTATTAGTGGTTGTTTCCTTCTTCTTGGTCATCAGCATCCTGGCTTTTCCCAATGGTAAGCTATGGATTAAATATAATTATGAAATGAGAGTATGTAGTCATAAACCTGGGATGGTTGAAATTGTATCATGCTTTCAGTTATCCTGTTTTTTCTTTTTGCTGTCTTAAAGGGGTCTTTTCCTGTAGTCCTGTCCATTTAGTGAAAGCTTCATATCATGGGGTGCATAGAGCTGAGGGAGGGGACAACAAATGGTAGACAAGAGAGGGATCCGATTTAAAACACTATAGACTTAAACTGTCCTCGGCCCCAGAGGCGTGGCCAACATTTTTTATAAGGGTGGCCAGGCAATAACCAATGTACACTGAGGGGTGGGCGATTGACCCTCAGGTCAGTCTACACAGATTGACCTCATTTTAACTACTTGCATACCCTTACAAACGGAGCTCCCCGTCCCTCAGTGAGGTCTAGAAGCACAAGATCTATATCCAGCCATTCAGCAAAGATGCTTCTACGTGGCTGTACATCTTATTTTGGCATCTGACCAATTATATGAGCCCTTGAATGACCCCAGGGTCAATCTACACAGTTCCAACAGGAAAATGAATGAGCAAAAAATCTATATTTTCTAAATAAATACTAACTATACTTTCCTACAGCCTTTGCTAACAAATAGACACATATATTTAAACATCTGTAATTTCTAGATAAAAGGTATAGTGGATAAAATTCAGTTTTGAGTTTTGGGGTGTAAATCAATCATTGTCATTACTTACCTATTTGTATCAATAAATATTCTGCATAACATTGATATTTACAAGCACTAATATCTACATAAATTGATTATTTGAAAAGTTTTTATTGAAATTGTTATTTATCTTTGATTTCACTGAAGACTCATACATGACTTGAAGACATAATTTTCTCTTTACCCCATATAACACAAAATCTAGTTCCAGAAAGAGCATGAATTCTGTACTTATCATCTTTGATGTTAGTATATGGATGTGTTTATTTAACCACAGAAAATTAAAATGTTTTGAATATTCCACTTGAGAGTATTACTGCTGCCACCATCTGTATTAGAGGGAACAAATGGTAGGGGTGGCCCCCCATCTAGCTCCGCCCCTGCTCAGCTCCTTTTTGGCATAATTTTGGCTTCAGCAGGTCTAACCTTCTTTATCTGTAGACATCTGTCTTTAAGAATGTAACTGTCTGCTTTAGGAGCTGATAAAGCTCTTGTTTTTTCCAAATTCTTTTTTAACAATTCACCCACACTGAAAACCTTGAGTTTTCTACCCAAGAAACAACTTCTGCACTGAAAAGTGGTGATGTAAGTAGGACCTCTTATTGAGGTTCCCAGTGTTTGTATTGGCATCACCCAAAAGATATCAGCTGAAGGGCCAAGTTTTCAACAAATCACATCATGCATCAATGTGTCAAAGAGTGCAATTTATTTATTTATTTATTCCATATATTTAGCTTTAGACACAGGGATGGTTTTTTTTGTGATGATTATAATGATTTATCCCTTGGTGTTTTTTGTAGCTTTTTATTCTCAAATAATTCAGAAGACTGTCAAACCGTCAATAGCCATTTTCTGAAAATGATCTTATCTTAAGAAATTCTGGGTATCAATGAAAAGGTGTGACTTCTTAGAAACAAAATACAAAGAAATGAGGGATTAGCTAATATTCTTCCTCGTATCATTAAACTCGCCTGTAAGAGCTAAAGAGCAACACTGGTTCTTCAAGCTTTACATTGTTTAAACTTGTGTGATGCTTTATCAGATTTTTCTGACAAGCGCTCCTCTAACTGGACTAAAAAACATGGTCACGTTTTTCTTCACAAAAGCTTCAGTTTCCTATTGCAGATTTTAAAATTTCTTTGCAGTCATATAATATTTATGTCAGTTATTTTTATTTTATATGATTACATCTCATTGAGAGACATGAAGAATTCACATGTTGAAGCAGCAAACTTTATAAAAACGGTAGCAAAGATAACAATTTGCAGTTTGAGTGTATAATTCATATTTGTTTTTATTTTATCACTAAAAGAAAAAATACTTTCAAAGTGGGTTATGGTTTTATTAAAGATACATAATTGTTACCTAGAGCCCAGATCTTCTTTATCCTTGTGTTTGAATTCTTCACCTGTCCCAAAAAAATAACTCTTCATAAAATGACTAATGCTCTTTTCTTTAGGACCCTTTACAAGGCCTCATCCTGCAATATGGAGAATGGTGTTTGGTGAGTTACTCAAAGATGTTCTTCATATGCAAATGATCTTTGACTTAATTTTCACTGTGTTTTCTCTCGTCTCTGCTAGGTCTTAGCGTGCTCTACTTCCTTTTTCTTGTCTTCCTCATCTTCCTCAATTGGGATCAAGTAAAGACTCTGATGTACTGGCTTGATCCCAATCTGCGTTTTGCCAAACGGGAAGCTGACATCATGGTAGGGATGATTCCCTTCCCCAACTTCCACTGATTTATGAGAAATCAGAGCAGAGAGAGACTTATTCCCTTTGGTTTTTAACACTTATATGTGCTTAAGATGTCTGTCTGGACAAAAAGTGCATCAGATCTACCATATAAAACAGTGATTTAATCCCTTTTGATTACAAAGCATTCTATCATTTATTTTCATTCACATTAAAACATTTGTTTTAGCTAAAAATAGTTAAAATTTCACATCCAATTGAAACTTTAGGACAATAAGATAGAATATCTGCCTGTAAGAGAAAATTGGTCTGTATCTATTGGCTACTTTGTCCTTCTATAGGAATATGCTGTAAACTGTACTGTGATAACATGGGAGCGTGTGCTGAGCCACTTCGACATCTTTGCTTTCGGCCACTTCGCAGGATGGGCCATGAAGGCTCTGCTGATCCGCAGCTACGGCCTGTGCTGGACCATCAGCATCACCTGGGAACTCACTGAGGTAAAAAGAAAACATGGCGAGACCACAGCAGTCTTTGCTGGTTGTGATTCTTAGTTATTTGCCCATGAGTATGCTGTGTACTCTCACTAGTGTTAGTTAGTTTATCTTTATTTCTAACTGTAATAAAAAAAAATAAAATGCTCACATTTAGTATAACTAATTTAAAAAAAAACCTGCAGACCCTATCAGAATAAGTTCATCTTTCTATAATACTTCTCCACTAAACCCATATCAGTCTCATGAAGTTCAATAAAAAAAACTGTACCTTTTTGCTGTTTTGACATTCACTCTGCTCTCTGCCCTTCTGACCCTCTCTCCCAGCTCTTCTTCATGCACCTTCTGCCAAACTTTGCAGAGTGCTGGTGGGATCAGGTCATCTTGGACATTCTGTTGTGTAACGGAGGAGGAATCTGGCTGGGGATGACAATCTGCCGTTACTTGGAGATGAGGACCTATCGCTGGGCCAGCATCAAGTCAGTGTTGGCCTCATCTTATGTTCTCATAGCATACATATTGGTCTTCATGAGGCCAGTAGCAATGCTGGTAATAATTGGGTCTTAATAGTTGGAATTCTGACAAATTAAACACCAAAAAAACCTGGGCACCCTTACTTAAAGTTATTCGGTAAACTTGGCTAAAAGCATTGTTTTCAAAGAAAGAGGCACTCATTTCCACGTCTTGCTGCAGAGCATAGGAAAAAAAATAATAATAATTCTAGATCAACAAAACAGACCCAAGAAATAAGGAAATGGTGTACTCTTCTTTTAACAAGATACAAGACTCTTCAAATCTAAAATCTTTTACATCTAAATTCTTTTACAAACTCCCATTTCTACAAAAATCAACCCATTTGGTTATTTTTTGATTATTACTTTTTGGTACATTTTTAAGTTACTAAACCACAATATAATTACTTTTACAATTTTAATGAATATATATATTTTTTCTTTTATTTTGATGATCTCCGCAAAATGTTTGGACACCACCAGCTTAAAGAAACCTCATTATTGCTGCTTACAAAGGTGGTTTAAGTCCCCTAAGAAATTGAATTTCATTAGATTAGATTAGATGAGCTTTATTGATCTCACAGCAGAGAAATTCACTGGTCACATATTGGCATAGTAATTAAAGAAGGTCCAATTTCTGACTTTGACCCAGTTAATAATAGTCCCTACGGACATTTGTCAAAAATATCATAATCCAGAAGGTTTTTTGAAGACCTTTTGGTTTTGTTAAAAAAACATTAATAATAAAGCGATTTAGTGAAAAAATGCCAAATGTCAGTTATTTCTAATGTTCTGCTTGTGCTCAGAGAAATCCACTCAACCACGGGGAAATTAAAGCGAGCCGTGCTTCAGTTCACTCCAGCCAGTTGGACCTACGTGCGCTGGTTTGATCCAAAGTCTTCGTCCCAGAGGCTGGCAGGAATCTACCTCTTTATGATCTTATGGCAGGTTGTGTCCATCTTCTGTTCTCTGCTTAAACCTTTAATACTCTTAAAGTCTTTGGTATATATTTAAATACTATTGGGTGTTGATAGTTTATTGGAGCTGATAAAGCATTTCAAACAAAGATCTTCTCTTTAACACATCCCTTAGACGGCTGTTAACAACTTTCATTCATTTCTGTTTGCAGTTGACGGAGCTGAACACCTTTTTCCTGAAGCACATCTTCATCTTCCAGGCCTCCCACCCTCTCAGCTGGTGTCGCATTCTGCTAATTGGAATGATCACTGCACCCACAGTGCGGTGTGTTCAATCTTTGAAAATGTCTTCTTTAACAGCATAATTTTCTCGCAGAAAATAATGGAGGTTAATAGAACAAGAAAAGTTTCCTCTAACGTGGAAAATAAACTGCTTATAGAGAAATAGCTCATGGATGTAGATTACTGTCTTCCACATTTTTTTCTACACATGATTACTTTCCTTTTGTATGACTATTTATGTTGACAGATGTTCTTATGCTTTAACAGACAGTATTATGCATACCTGACGGACACTCAGTGTAAACGGGTTGGTACGCAGTGTTGGGTGTTTGGGTAAGTTTTCTTTCTTATTTTATCATTTCTCTCTTAATAACATTTTCTAGTTTGTCAATAATACTGAATAACTTTTAAGTAGCTGCAATAAAATTTGCAAATATTATCCTACTAAAGGCCCTTCCTCACCTATTGTTACACCATTTTAAACATAATAGAAATAAACTTTTTATATAATCATACACTGTAAGAATGCAGTGTTTACTTTAAGCACAATAATTTATTAAAGAAGATTTCTCCGAGAAAGTATTGTTTTCCTTTTAGTTCCTGTGCTTTTAACATGACAAGCCACAAATCTGCTCCTTTAATAAATGCTCCATAGTCTGCAGCAGTTGCTAGGGCATGCATGAGCAGCATGAGCCTTTACCATCAATTGGAAATCCCTAATTGTGAGATTTTCAGGTACACTTCAGCAAATCATGCAATTTAAATGTTTTGCCATAAGAGGGAGCAGTTGTTTTATGTTTCAATGTCGAAAGAGAGCATTCAACAGCTCATTGGCTTTTTTTGTTGTTGCTGTCTTCTTTCCTTTAGAGCCATTGCATTCCTGGAAGCTCTTGCTTGTGTAAAATTTGGTCTTGACTTATTTTCCAAGACTCAAATTTGGTATGTGGTCCTCTGGTTGCTCTGCCTGGTAAGAAAATATATTGATCCATGTTTGTGATTTTTAGTTGTAGTTTATTTTAACACTCGGAATGTGGACCATTCTCCTGAGGGCTGGGGAGTATGGATAGGTACCTTTCACATGATAAAAATCTCAAAAATATTTAACTTTTCCTTGGTTATTTCACAATATACAGTATAAACTTGAAAAGAAAAATATGTGATGGGGGGAAATACATTTAAAACAATTGGGGGGGGGGGAATTCTCAGGTAACTGTTGAAAGGTTTAATGTATTCTATTAGGCTTTTCTGTGAAAGAACAGGACAATGTAGTACATAAACGGGAGAAGGTAAAATGGATTAGAAAATGAAATCCTAAAAAGACTGACTAATGTCTGATGTGGATATTTTCCCCAAATATTCCAGCTCTTGTCTTTTACTGCCTGTATGTTATCCAAATGTGTTTTCAGATTCTTTAGGGGGAAAAGACCACAAAACAATGTATTATTTATTTTCACTGCAAACAAAAATTAGTTTAGATGTTTATGTCAACTGACCTTTTTCTTCTCTTTTCATTCAGGCGCTCATTACCCTCCTGTGTCTATATGGCATGGTTTGGTATGAAATAAGTAAGCTAAAGGTGAGAACCTTCCTTTGCTCTTGTCAGTGTTGCCATTAATTGCACAATAATCATCAGATGTTGAGATCAGAGTTATCTATTGAGTATTTTATTTTTTTTTGGCATAGAAGCACTAATCCACAGGTTTGTAAAATTCCAGATTATAATGGATCTCTTGTTTTGTTTTGGTGTCTCTCACTCGTAAAACAAACCTATCAACAAATCAAACTAGTCTATATAGTATTTGTGGGTTGATTTCTTTTCAAATTTAAAGTAAGCATGGAGTCAAAAAAATAATTTCCCAAAATATTGCAGTTAAGGTTTTTGCTTAGAATGTATGTTTTTTTCTTTAACTGCTCTAAATCAATACATACCTTCTTTAATTTAGCTCATTAATGATTAGTTTTAAAAAATCATGACAGATTGTTTCCTATTTCAAAATGTAAAGTTAAAGGTTGAAGTGTTTATTTAAAACAAATAACCACCATGTCACAGAAGGCGTTTTGTTTTTTTTGTCAACAGAGCGTTTCTTTACAAAATGACGACCCAGATGACAGAGGTGTGTCTGACTTGTATAGTTCCAGCCCTGATGATCAGATAGGTAGGCCTCATAGCAATAAAGTTTTATTCAATGGCATTTTCTCTAGATATTAACCGTAGCTGTGTCGTATTGTTTTTCTGCCTCTTAGATCAGACCGATTCATCTGAACATTTCCAGCCAACAAAACGGAGAAAGGGCCCTGCTAGGAACAGGGTTATTGGCAGCCAAGGGGGGAAGAAACGATGAACAAGAAATTATTCAGGTTTTTTTTTTTTTTTTTTTTTTTTTTTTTAAGGGACCGTTAGATGGTAGATTTAATATATAATTGATATTTACACCTGTAACAATGTTTTGTTTCTTTTTGAGTCACTGAAAACCAAAAAAAACTGTGATAAAGGCGACATTTTTAAGATTCAGCTTGAAGTTCTAATATGTTTGAGAGTCAGAAATGACCTGTATCTGCAGGTTTAAAGCTTTTTTAAACTGCCTGATTATAGTTCTTGATGTTAAAAGTAACAAAAAAGGCTGAAGTGGAGTATTAAAATCTACCGTAAGCACTGTTTTGATGCTGCTTCACTGCAGCATGATGTTAAATATGCACTAAAAATAAATTGACCTCTTTATACGTATTTAAATCAAATTAATTATTTCAGTTGAAATATTTGAATTTTGCACTTTTATCTGATCCAGTTAAAGGTTTAAAGGGCTTTTCTTAGATGAAAGCTGCACTTAAGTGTTTTGTACCAACCGATGATGAGACCAAACTACTGTTACTGAAGCATCTAAGCTTAGTGTTTTTTATTCTGACTACTAATAATAACCTCTGAAAATATGATGCTTTTGTAAATGTTTAATTGTAAAAGTGTGTTTAATTTTCTGCTATTTGTATTTGATTGTCCTTTAGCGTTATTAAACTATGTTTAGGACTCAAGATAAAACTTGAGTTGGTAACATTGTTAGTTCTGCACATTATAAACTGCTAGTTTGCAATTTTTTTATTTTGACAAAGTAATTAGCACTAACTTGAGTAATGTTTGTGCCTTGAACACTGAAGTCTTCCTGTGAATTATTACTTAACAATAAAAATGTATGATAGTTGTGTTGCTTTAAACTTGGTAAGGTTACCTATGCCAATGTTTGATTCTAACTTGATTTTTCTACACAGTGTAATGGGCACATTGAATAAATATCCGTTTTTGAGAATAATCTTTGAAATAATTTAATTGCTGTCAACATCCAGAAGGTTTTTTTTCTTTTTTTTCACTCTTGGACTCTGAGATATTAACAGTTGTTCAGTAATGTATCACTCGTACCACTAGTGGTCCGTGTACCCCTATTGGTCTGCTTTGCATGGCTAGTGGTACATGAAAATATTTTATTTCTTAGGTAGTAGAATAATTAGGGCTGGGTCTCTGTTTTGTTTTGTGAGGACCCAATTGAAAAAGTTAAACAAGCTTTTTTTTTCCACCAAAAAGTAAGTTTAGAACTAAGTCATTCTGACTATAATTTTTGCTCTGTATTTGTTCCCCATTCATCAATTTTAAATGTGATTATAAGGGAGTTACTCAGAGGAGCTCCATTTTATTAAATACAGGCACATAATATGATTTTATCTTGTATTTATTTTGATTCCTTAATAACTTCCAGGCAACATATTCGCTTTGTTTGTTTTTTTTTTATTTGTGATAGAAAGCATATATTTATAAAATTAAATGCTCAAATTAAAAGGAATGAATAAATTGGAAATTCCCCTGCTCGATAGCAAAGATAAAAAAACAAAAAAAAAAAAAACATAATTAGATTTAAAAAAAACATAATTAGATTTAAAAACATTAAATAAAACTCAGTCCTTCAAGTCCGTCTAATGGAAGCTGGGACAAAAGATCTTTTGTATATCTCTGTTCTGCTTCTCACAGAGATCAGTCTCGACATAGTCTTTATTTCAGTTATTGCGCGTTCCACTTTTGGACAATCATCTACCTTTGACTGAGAGGGATACTCATGGTAAGACCAAATGCCCAAATAGGTACAAAAGTAAAAAAAAGGTTGGGAAACAGTGACCTACACAATATGAGGAAAACCATCCCTGATGTTAAGTCAGACTACATTTTTCCTTGTTTTGTTGTTAAACTACCTGTAGTTATGTTCCATTAAGAAATTGCAAAATATCCTTAAGGTACAGTAGAATTAAATGAACAGAGAATTTGACTTTTCAACAAGAAGTCCATCTTTCAAACCCTACTTTTATGATGCAAACTGTCGTCAACTAATTTTCACAGAGTTGTAAGTGATGAATTAATAAATTTTAAAGGATTATAATTAAAGACGAGACTGGTAAAGTTCTTCACAGCAGTGTTGGTGTTTCCATTTTACTGTCTTGGCTCAAGATTGGCACAAGCTCTGATTTGGTTGCTTTAACTTTTCTGTTAATCTAGTCAGTATCCTTCATAGAAATTATCAATTAGATTTAGGCCTGGACTTTAACTGAGCTTTTGGTTTACATATTAGGGATTGTAGGTTTCACTGCATCCTCAAGTTCATTAGTCTTTTCAAGGGTGAACCATTTTTCCAGTCTCACGTCTTCTATAGGTTTTATGAGGATTTTTGAATGCTATTTCTAGCATTAAAAAAAGACATACAAGATGATGCTGCCACTGCCATTCTTTAGCATGAATATGGTGTGTTTGGGGTAACATGCTGTACAGTGTATTTTTCCACCACAAATAGTTCAAAGGCTGAAAACTTAAATTTTGTGAACTAGAAGGAAAATCATAAATTATGTATATTACTCTATTTATAATAACTTAAGATTTTTTTTAAATGTGTTTTTACACATCTGGTGGCTTGTATTTTATTTTTGACCATTCTTATAAAAAACAACAAAAGAGCTCAAATTGGACGGTGAGGTCATGTTTTTCCTCACTGCGGAGGAGTCATTTTCCTCTAGGTACCACAGAATTGTTTCAGTTCAGCAACAATTTTCAAGCATAAGAAGCATCTTTAAGGTCATATAACAGAGTCCTAAACCGATTTTAATTGAAAATTGCTTTGAAATGTTTTGTCTGAGATTGCTGCGATGGAGCAAACAGTGTTGATTTTAACCCAGTTGGTTCTCACACCATCCAAAAAGTTAAACTGTGTATCTCATTGGTCCCCTTATTATTTTCCAACAGTCTTGTGAGTGATGACAATGCTATAGGATGCAAACATTCATCCCACAACCGCAGGGTTGCTAGTTTAATCTCATGCAACTCAGTTTTTGTGTGTTTTTGCAAGATAATGTTAGTGTGTAAGATATTGTTAGTGTGCCCCATGTTAGCTGTGGCTACAGTGTAGCTTCTCTCCATCAGTGGTTAAACATAGTTTAAAGACCTTTGGATTCCTTTGACTTGAAAATGGACTACCTAAGTAAAGGGCATATCCCCGGAGGGACGCACAGACCTATACAGGCTAGACAACGGCACCCTGCCTGCCATTAGTTATCGGGATGAAATCCTTGCACCCATTGTCAGACCCTATGCTGATGCAGTGGGTCCTGGGTTCCTCCTAATGCACGACAATGCCCGGCCTCATGTGGTGAGAGTATGCAGGCAGTTCCTGGAGGATGATGGAATTGATACCATTGATTGGTCCCCATGCTCACCTAACCTAAATCCAACAGAACACATCTGAGACATTATGTTTCGATCCATCCGACACCGCCAGGTTGCACCACAGACTGTCCAGGAGCTCAGTGATACCCTGGTCCAGATCTGGGAGGAGATACCCCAATACGCCATCCGTCGTCTCATTAGGAGCATGCCCCGACGTTGTCAGGCATGCATACACGCACGGGGGGGGCATACAAATTATTGAATACCATTCTGAGTTGCTGCAATGAAATTTCAGCAAAGTGGACTAGCCTGCCGCATCATTTTTTTCAGGTTAATGGTGTCATTTCCATCAAATGATGTGGCCTCCTTTTGTTCCTAACACATCACCCAGTCCATATCAGTATGAATAAACAGCATGATTGTTTTCCATATTGAGATCTGATGTGTTTTCAAAGTGTTTAATTTTTTTTGAGCAGTGTATATGTGTGTGTGTGTTTTCTATATAATCGTGTACACATGCATATAATTGTGTATGTATGTGTATATATATATATATATATATATATATATATATATATATATATATTTTTTTTTTTTTTTTTTTTTTTTTTCTTTAATCGATGATGGTTCTCTGGTTTTATATACCAACCTGTTTATTTGGCAGAGTGTTTCGTTTCCATTTTTGTTCAATTAAATTTAGTTAATTTGGAAACCGGTGTTTGGTTTGGTTAAAAAAAATAAATAATATAGTCTTTAAAAAAAAAAAATGTTTGTACTTCCTCAGGTTCTCAGTGTCTTCCATTACATTTTGCTGGATGATCTGGGACATTTTAGTAAAACAAATAGAAATTGGAAAGGGGAAACACTTGTGATCTATAAATTGTGATGATATTTATTTAGTTTATACAGTTTCATCTTCATATGCTTGAATACAAAACATACCAAACCACTTAGATTATTTTTAATAAAATTTCATTTTAGTAATGTGCTGAAGCTGTAATTCCAAACTATATAGATTTGCACTTAATTAATCGCTTTGTTTCTCTATTAGGCCAATGGGGTAAAATCCCATACCTTTACTCAATGCTTTATGTGTGTGCTGTTGACATATACAAAACTACCATAGCGTATTTTGGGTATTTTAACACATAAACCCAGTTCTGTAGTCGAGAATGTGGGTATCCTTTGTTTGGTTCAGGTACTACATTTCCCACAATTCCTTTGCAGGTGGCCGCTGTCCTGGATGACAGCTATCCGGCGCCGAAATATCGATAGACACTCAGACGAAAGAGCCATGGCGGCCACGGGTGGAGGGAAAATTAGAAGCAGGAGATATCACATCGCTTCTAAACCTTACGCCAAGAGCAAGCAGGTAAAACTAATAAAAGTTCTCAAATGAATAGTACACATGGAGCGCAGCGCAGGGATCGCGTTGCCACCGTTTCCCGGGTTCTGTTATTGTTTTCTTGGAGACATTTTATGGCCTACTGTTAGCGCTCGTGGCCTCCACGCGCTGCTAGCACGTTTACGAAATGCTAGCGAACTAGCTTGAAGTTAGCAGTAGGGACGGAGCTGACAGGTCAAACAACAAGAGTTAAACGTTAAGACAAGTTTAACATTACGCGTATCAAGATTTCTATATACACGACAATGTTATTAAAGTAACCGTATATCGGTATAAAAGTTCATAGTTGTGTACTAAGTTGCATCTTGCAATGAAGTGGAATTTAAAGTATTAGCATATATAGCTAACTTGAGTTAGCATTTATGAGCACCGCATTGTTGTATGTGGTTCTTCTTCTTTTAGCATGTTAAACTGGCAAATGTATTTAGCTATTGACAACACCTACGGGTTACCAGGTATGATATTTTAATCAATTTGCTTCGTACAAGTTGTCTGGGAAACAATAGTTTGGGACGTTAGTTTCAGTTAGCCAAACCTCAGCTAGTTTTATTGCGCAGAGAGAGTTTAGCTGCTTGGGGACCCACATGTTTGTCTCTGCTGGGTCAGTTGGCGCCCAGAGAACAGTCTTTCTTTGGTTAAACGTCCCTCGTAATGTTTGCAATGGTGACTTGAGACTACATCTGTGTCATTGTAACTGGAAATTTCCAAATGGTTAGCCGGCTTGTCGGTTCGGCTACACTGTGTTTGCTTTCAAGAGCTGCAGATTTTGTTGGGCAGCCTACTCAAATTTTGCAATCTTAATAGCGTCACAATTGTCCACTTAATATTAGCAATCTTCATTACTTAATAATTGTAAATTGAACTCTACTGCATTTGGACGCTTTTTAACCGACCGTGTTGTCTGACTGAACCATCTGAAGAGATGTATGTCAAATTATTCCATAAGAAACAACATCAAGATCATTTGGATATCATCCGATCTTCATCAACTAAATCATAAATAATAAAATTACAGAGTTTTACTCCTTACAGTCGTATGAAAAGTTTAATACCCATAAAAGGTTAATTTAGAAACACGTACTCTTAATTAACAACAAAATGCATTATACCATGAATATCCAAAATATCCCCTAAAAACAATTTTTTTCTTTATTCGTTTTTTGATGCTGACAATGAACGGTTTCTTAATTAGGAAGAGAAACAAAATATTCTGCCTTGAAAAAACAAAAAACATCCTACTATATTTCTACGTCAAGCCATTATTGTCCTATCTTGTAAGTATGATAGAACATGTCATTACTAGGCCTATAAAACCTCATTAAGTTATGTTCTGGATAGGTTTATAGAGCTGTCATTTAAACAAACGCAACAAAAACCTCTAAGCTACCAGCGGCAAATAAAAACCTGATTTTGTGATAGTACATTGCAAGTAGCGTAATCATAAATTCTATGATTGAAGCACAAACATGAGAAATGGCTCACTAATGATAAAGCATCTACCGCTTGTTAAATTGGTACCCATTACCTTTGATTAAAATTTATCTTAACACCATTTGTATGATATTCTCATCCTGATTACACTGGGCAATATAAAGGCTTAGTTATTATGCTTGTATTTGTTGAGTTCAATGCTTGCTTTGTCTTTGTGGCAGTCTCCTTTAAAGGGGAATGCCATTTTTTATTTATTTTTTTTACATTTGCCCCTTGATTTTACGTTATTACATCATGTTCCACTCACCCATATGAGTTTTGTGTCATTTGGAGCTGTTCTGAAGATATTAGGTTATATCCAGGTAACGTCTTCCTATGGGCAACGACTTGAAGGCACAAACTAAACTGTTCATAATTTATCATTTATGGTACACAAGCATTCATAACCTGTAGGTGAATCACTGTCCCCCAGACATCCGCGGTTATATTTTTTATATTTATATATTTTTTAAACAAAGCAGAGTATGTAGGACGTCATCCGCGCGCACCGCCTACCGTTCATTCATCCTGTCCGCTGAACTGCTGCTAGTTTTACTCATGCCTGGAAGATGTCTAGTGCTACCACCAAAGATGATCACGCTCTCGAAATGGAATTGAATGATTCAGATTAGCTAGCCAGACGAATAGAAGGGGTAGAGCGTAGCCGCCTGTGGCCCGGACTGCCTGTCACAACTCCAGTCCGGCGCGCAGATGACGTCATACACGCGCCACATTGTTTTTAAAAAATATAAATATGAAAATATAACCGCGGATGTCTGGGGGACAGTGATTCGCCAACGTTATGAATGCTGGAGTACCATAAATTATAAATTATGAACAGTTTAGTTTGTGCCTTCAACTCGTTGCCCATAGGAACACGCTACTTGGATATTACCTAATGGAATATCTTCAGAACAGCTCCAAATGACACAAAACTCATATGGGTGAGTAGAACATGATGTAATAACGTAAAATCAAGGGCCCAATGTAAAAAAAAAAAAAACGGCATTCCCCTTTAACAATACATTTTAGTAATAAATTATTATTGCAGGGATGTCTCTCACACTATTTAATGCATCACATGCCTGTGGAAGTAGGCTGTTATTATTATAAGTTAATAGGTTAAACGTATATTATTTTAAGTTTTAATTGAAATCTGGTATTGGCATTTACTAGACTTAAGCGAAGCAGTCTGAATCTTGAAAGTGTGTTTGTCTTATTTACAAATTTACATTTTAACATTGGCCTATCATAAAATTCCTCCTTTTTAGAAATACAGAAAATGCTCTAAGGATCTCTGAATTTAAAATGGTACATACAGTTTACAGATCATCTCCCGATTGTTGATAGATTTGTTCAAAATCCTGTCCGATATCAGTCTTATGATATAAAAAAACAAACTTGAGTCTCCCATCTTTTCGGGATGCCGAATAGCAGAGTGGTGTAAAAAGTAGAAGAAACATTGAAACCTTTCAACACTGCTATTTTTTCACAGACCTTAGTAATTGGATATACGTTTTGATGATATGTTGGCATCAACAACAGGAAGCTGAAATTACAGAGTTGTCAACGAGGTTCAAAACATCCTTGATTGATGATTGTTATAGTTTTGATTGGGTAAATTATATCTAAATCAAACATTTAGGGTATCTGTTATATCATTGCTTGGATGAAGCATTGCGTGGCATCCCAAAGGATGATCCACAGCAGCCTGCGGTAAAAGAGAGGGCAAAAAAGAAAAATAATTTCTAAAACCTGGCCTGTGCAGGCCAATACTTACAATGCTGTTCTATTTGTCCTTTTTTTGTTTTACTGATGTCATATATTTTTCCTTTTTGTTTTTTTAAAGAACAACCATACTACCTGTAGTGCTGCACTGCTTTATTTAGATACTGTCAACTTATCCAAATAAATAAAACATTTTTAATTGTGAAATTGATCTCATAGCTATCAAATATGGAAATTATTTTTGCTTGTAGGGGAGAAGTGGACATAAGCATAAATATTGTGTTTTTTTTTCTTTTTTTTTTAAAGGTTACCCAGTGCTTGCTCTGTCCAATATGGCCAAGCTCTTCCGCCTTCATGAAACAGAATTATACCAAGCTTAACTCTCACATACATACTTAGTATGCTTCTGTTGTAACAGATTTTTCTTCTGGGTGTGTTTTCTCTTTTGTTTCTATTCTGCATATCCAAATCTGCTCCACACAATGAGGGAACAAAAAAGAAAGGAGAGATTTCTAAACCTAATCTCTGATAAATTGATTGCTTAATAAATAAATTGTTCTCCAATGTTGTGCAGATCATTTTCAGTAGCTTTGTTTTTTTTTTTTTTAAGTAGTAGATCAAATTCCTGGCAGTTTCCAATACCAGCATTTGGTTTTGTTTAGCACAATACTTCATAAATGGAGCCTCTTAACAAATGGAGCTATTCAGATAAAAATCATGATATTTATATAAATTATAAAAACAATTGCCAATCACAAGTTGGGCATTTTTATTTGAAGTATTAAAAAGGTATATTTATGTGGTCCTGGACTTCATTGATTATAATTTTTTTTTTGCATTAAAATCTGGCATACTGGCAGTAGTATTTTAAAGTTCTCTAAACTCTAGAATCTGGAAGTTATATTAACAAAGCTTGAATTGGAAAATACTTGCGGAATTGGCTCTGCACATTGCAGATTGATAAAATAATCAAATGTTAGGTGATTGTTTTGCTGAAGGAATAAATAACATACTGCAATGTTATGCTTCTGAGATTTTTCTTCTACTGTTTTTAACATGTAATTTACTTTAGATCATACCTATGTGTTTTAACAATAAAATTTTTAAGTGTATCCTCTCTGTTTTTTTTTTTTTTTTAGCAATCTGGGCTCATCAGTCGAGTGACGGACACAGTGAAGAGCATCGTTCCATCCTGGCTACAGAAATACTTCAAGAATGAAGATGGTCCTGCTGAGAAGATGGGACAAGAGACAGAGCAGAACTGCCAACCACCTCCTCCTAATGGCAATGAAGAGGGACCTCCTCCCATTGATGGACGTGACTCCCCAGAGCCAAGCACCAGTAATACAGGCAAGGGGCTGTACCTGTCTTGACAGAGAATTGTTTATGTTTTTTTATTCTGGAGCTTAGTTTCACGCTTAATTTTTCAGAACCCTCAACCAGCCGGGCATCCCTAAACTTTCAGGAGTACGTGCTCTCCAGGCCTCCTCTGAGTCGTTCTCATCTCCACTTTACCCCAATGGACGCTTCTTCCCAAACAATGGGAGCCTCTAGCAGCCTCTTCTCTCAGCCCTCCACCTCCTCAGCCCCTGGGCCCTTTTCCACAGGTTTCTCCTTGGTCAAAGAAATCAAGGACAACCTCTCACAACATGAAGATGATAACATCTCCACAACGAGTGGGTTCTCCTCCCGTGCATCAGACAAGGGTAGGGATGAGACATTCACGTCTTTTACTAAACATTTTGATTTTGTTTCAGTGAATATTAAGATGGATCATTTTCTTTTTTCCAGATGTTCCGACTTCCAAAACTGCTTCACTTCCTCAGCTTTGGTCCCCAGAGATGGATAGAACAAGCTCTGGACCCCAGCAGTCTCAGTCCAGCCTCAAAAAGCCTTCATTTAACCTGTCTGTCTTTGGAAACTCCTCCAATGTAAGTATTTAATGGTCGATATTCAGGGTTTGTCTTCTTACCAGAAGGGCTCGGAGCTGTTAATAGTACAGCTGTTAGAATTTTGTATATAGAGCAGGGATCATTTTAAATAATAACCAATCTGGATATTGTATCAATGCATCTATTTTGATGAGTTTATGAAGTATCATTAAAACACGGAATGCATCAGACAGGTTAGGGAAAAAGAAGTGAAGCAGAGTTGAGTACCATAAACCTTGTCCATCTAGTGTAACACTTTTCAATTATTTATTTGAGAATCGGCAAAGCATTCAACTAGGCTGACAGACCGGGTAACGCAAAGCAGTTAACATGTCCGGGGTAACTATGGGGGGCCTGAAGAATCTTACAACCCAGTTTGGGTCTGTCAACATGTTACACACAACAATTTAGATGAGTTAACCTAACTGATGAGTTGGGACTGTTGGAAGGAAGCTGGAGTACAGAGAGAAAGACCCCCATTCACCCAAAGACGCACGACTGGAATTCCAACCTGTTCGACCAACTAGAACCGTAAAGCCGTGGTTTTAGATCAGTCATTCTCAACAGTGGTCCTAGATGGGTTTTAGTCAGTCAACATTAAAGGGAAAAAAAACTGTTATTAATATATCTCCAAGAAATGGAACAAAAAGTGTTTTGAATTTTTTTTACCGTGAGATCTAATCATTAATATCTATTTTGGATTTATATATATATATATTTGTATTTCATAAAAAATATCTTTTTTTGTAAAGCTACTTTAAATATTTATTTTTAGGCTCTTTTTATGTGATGTTTTTACATTTAATTAAAGAGGTGGAGTTTTTTTAAAATGACAAAATAAGCTGCAAAGTGTATTATGTTTTTTCTGTAAGCATTTACCTGTTTAAATACAATTTTTGATTTATAACAGCATTTGTTTAATTTTGAATGAAACATCTCACCCCATTAAATGGCCTAATTGGATTGCTTCCTAATTCATTTATTGAAAACATGGAGGACAGTGGGCCCAAAGGACCAGGCTTAAGAGCCCCTAGTTTAGATTAAACTTTATTATTCTCTTAAAATGTCCTAGTCAAAGTCCACATTAAAATCCAACTGACCCCATTTGGACGGGTGCAGATGCTCTTAATTTAACCCTGACTGACTTATAGCCTGCTTGCTAAAGGGATCCATACCCAAATAGTGATGGTTCTGAAAAATGTGATAACCTTTAAGTGTAACCTTTTATTGATCATGTAATACCCTGTTATATTTATTAGTCCATTTAATTAAAGGACAGGGTTATTGTCAAGTATCTCTGAAACAAAATCCTTAAAAACAATTCCAGATAAAATCACACAGTTTCCAATACAATGCTTATGTTTTATCCAATCTTTTCTTTTAGTCCACATTAAACAGCTCCCTGCTGAACTCTAGCCAGCTGGGAGATTCAGCTTTCTACCCTGGGAAAACCACGTATGGTGGAGCAGCTGCAGTCAGGAGCTCCCGTGGTCGTCCTGGAACACCTTATCAGGTGACCTTTTACAGTTTACGAACTTCTACAATTACAAACTGTTTAGTAATGCTTAATCAGAATTTACCTACTTTCACCCTACATTTTCACGTAGCATTCTGACTGTTAAGGATTTGTTTTGATTTGTGACCTGATTATATGAATTTGAGGGACTTAAGCCGTTTCATTGGATTTGCAGGCCCCAGTGAGAAGACAGATAAAGGCCAAACCTGCGGGTGCTCAGCCCTGTGGGGTGACGAGCGCCACTGCAAGGCGAATCCTGCAGTCATTAGAGCGTATGTCCAGCCCCCTGGCTGTGAGTATAAATGCATCCTTCAAGCCCAAATGTAGATTTTTAGCTTTTGTCTGACAGTTTTTAATCATTTAAAATACTGCAAATGTTTCATCAACAGGATGCAAAGAGAATCCCAGCAGCAGCAGGTTCCCCCAGTCATTCCACTGTAAGACTTCAGCACATTAAACTGCGATCTCAAGCTTGCAACGTCTGTGATTAAACATGTAATTTAACTTCTATTGCAGTCAATGGATGGTTTGAATCAAGATGGCTCCCAGTCAAAGAAAAAACGAGTAAGTAGTATTGAGTTCCTGTTATTTTAGTTTAATGTAAAACATTTTACATAAAATTAAAGTTTTGTTGTGGAGTTGAGACATATAAGTAGCAGTTTGTAAGCATATATTGATCATAATTATATCATTAAGAAATTAGAGAAAAATTGAGTATGGGCAATGAGTTTATCTTTCAATACAATTTAATTTCAGTGATATTTTCCTTTGTTAAACATATATACAGTAGTAAAAAGGATCAATGGATGCAGCTCTCCCAAAGGTTCATCCTCTGTTTTTCTGATCGATTTGGAAAACTTTACTCTTCAACTGGTTAAAGTCAGTCAAATTTCTGATTTGCTAACAGTGAACAGAACGTTACTGTCTGCAAACCTAGCAACACATGTTTCATCTTGTCTTGACTTTAGTTGTCTGTCTGTGCTTCGTACAGTCATGAACACGCTCCCATCCAGCTGCTCTGCACTTTTAGTCCACAGTATGTGTAGACATTCATGTGCAGGTCTGATGCACATCAGAATACATTTGGCTTCATGTCAGTGCCATATTCACTTTGCCAGCCGTTTGCTTTCTGCCCAGCATGTCCAGCTGTCACAGCTGTTCTTTCCACGATGGAACAATGGTCTAGTGATTCTTTAATGGCTAACAGCAACCACTTCTAAAATACAAAAAAAACAAAACAATGTCAGCTTTCATTAAGCACAAACGAAAGATGCTGCTTTTAAATTATACTTTTATCTTAAGTAAATTCACTTTGCTGTTTTAAACTTCAGCATTAGGGATAATGCTAAATCGGTGTTTAAATATTTAATTGCAGTGTTGTAAAAACTTTTTATTTAACTTTAAGGTCAGATTACTGCAATGCATTAGTACAGGAAAGAAGCCTCCTTTGTCTTGTTTGTCTTTTTTTGGGGGGTTATTTATTCTTCTGTTTCGTTACTTTTTTCCATAGATGGACTCAAACCTTCCTCCTGTGCAGAAACTGGTGGTTCCGACGACACCTTCTGTTTCAGGAAATCGATCTGTTTCTTTCAGGCCAACTTTGACACCAGGAGGACCCCTTAGAACCCTGGACAGGGCTGCAAGAGAAAAGACGGTCAGTAGCTTGCAGATATGTTTTTTTTTTTTTTTTTACCATAAATGAGATATAATTTATTCATATATATATAGAATTGTAGGACATGTTCCTTTCTTAGACCATCACCTTCCTTTAAATTCCTGCCTTTAGGCCTGCATCTTTTCTTTTTTCTCTTTCCTTTCCTTATCTATTTCTTCTTTGTATCTGTAGCTTTAATTTTCTGTGTCACTCTAAATCCAGCCCTCAATTGGTTAATAAACCTGATATCCATTTATGATTTTTGTTGTCAGCACATTCAGATTTATACAGAACAAAGTATTCAATTAGAATATTTTATTCATTAAGATCTAGAAGGTGTTGTTTTAAAGTTCCCTTTATTTTTTGAGCAGTTAGTTAAAACATAATTTAACAATCATGCTATCTTTCTCTTTTTAATTTCCTGTAGCCTACAAGACAATCACCACAACTACCTGAAGCAACCCCAGGTCCCTCTCAAAGGTAAAATATAGGATGAGAACACATTTATATAAAGGTGTAGAACTTTTATTAAAAATACAAGCAAATTTTCATTTTAGTCTAATATCCTCATACAAAATAGCCTAGTCATAAGTCTAGCCTAATGCTTAAACCATAACATCTCTAATAACAAACCTTTTTATGTTTGTTTTATCAAGCACAAAACGCATCAGGGACCCAGTCTACCCCCTGTCTAGCACCCCTGCAACCAGCAGCCTGAGCACTGGAGGGGGGAAAATGAGAAGAGAAAGAACCACTGCACGGCCTTCATCCAAACACCCTGAAGATGATGAGGTAAGGCATCGATTAATTGTTTGAAAAAAAAAAAACATCACCCTCGGCTGTAACTGCAGGTTTAATTTGAATGCATACAACTGCTTTCTGTCTAAAGGTGGTCGAGGTACCGACCTTTCCCAGCATTTCACTCCCCATCAACAAATCGTCTTTGCCTACATTCAGCTTCGCTTCATCTCTGCCAACGTCCACCTCGATCAGCTCCTCCCCAAGCCTCACAACTTTTACTCCTGCTAAGGAGACGATTACAAATAAGGTTGGTGTTGGAGCCAGCTCCTGTTGAAGCATCACAGTAGACAGAATAACTCATGTTTTTGTTTTCGTCTTCAGGATCCACCAAAGCCTTCAACATCACCCTGTGCACCTTTTACATTTTCCTCTCCTATTGTCAAAGCAACAGCTGCCAGTCCACCTTCTTACTCCCCATCTGTGAGTAATAATTTCACTTCTTTGAATACTGTTTTATAAATAAATTTACTGCCTGTATGGATCTGTCTTAAATGTATTTGTATTCTCTTTCTTTATAGGTTGGTTTCACTTTCAGTGCACCTGTTGCAAAGTTAACACCCTCCATGTCAAATGGGAAGCTCACAGCGCCCACAGCAGTAGCAGGTTAGGAGGTTTTACCGACTGCTAACTGTAGCGCTAACAACAGGACATTTCTGTGCATTTGTGTCGTTTAAATGTTTTCGTTTGCGGTAATTTTAAGGTGTGAATCCTGAGTAGGATTGCATAGTGTGACCTATCCGCTCTGTTTTGTTTTTTTCCATTTTACACAGCGAAGCCTGTTGCAAGCAAGAGCACAGAGGAATATGAAGGACCTTTCAAACCGGCCAAGACCCTGAAGCAAGGCAGTGTGCTGGATCTTCTCAAATTGCCTGGTGAGATTCTGTGGCTTTAAATTTGTTTGTTATTTTTGAAGAAGATGTAAAACTCACCTGTTATGGTAGTCAGTTTTTAAAATGTTCTCCTTATTCCCCCCAGGTTTTGCCTCCCCTGTAGTTAAAAATTCTCCTGGCGCCAACGCAGATCCCCAAAATACATCCAACCTATCCAAGACCACTCCTACATCTAGCACAAGCTCCTCCTCTTTGCCTCCTTCCTCGGCAGGATTTGGTAATTTGTACAGTGCCTCGGTGAACTGGAGCAGTGAGGCCCCAAAGCTGAACTCCTCACCCAAATCGGCGGAGAGCAAAAAATCTGCCAACTCAGCAGGGCAACAGAGCAGCAGCACAAGCATCGGCTCCACCACTCTAACCACAACAGGATTTAGCCCCATCTTCTCCAAACCTGTAGGAACGTGGGAATGCGATACGTGTCTAGTGTCCAACAAACCTGACGCAGTGAAGTGCGTGGCCTGTGAAACAGCCAAACCCGGGACAGGACTTAAACCCTCATTAACTTTCCCTCCAGCCTTTTCAGCTGCTAAGACTACATCTACACCCTCTGACCCAGTTTCCACAATCAGCGGTTTTGGCGATAAGTTCAAAAAACCAGAGGGTGCGTGGGAATGTGATACATGTATGGTGCAAAACAAGGCAGAGGACAGCAAGTGTGTGGCCTGCACGGCTGCTAAACCAGGTACTTGCGGGTGCATGACTGTGATGTTTTCCTTGATTTAGCTTTGGTTTAATAAACAGTGTTTCTGTTTAAACCCATCAACAGGAGCTTCAGCAACTGTCTCTTCAGCAGCCAGCAGTGCCCCAGGGTTTGGTCTGTTAGACAAGTTCAAGAAACCTGAAGGAGCATGGGAATGTGATGTATGTCTCGTGCAAAATCAAGCTGCTGATGTTAAATGTGTTGCTTGTCAGTCGACCAAACCCGGAGCTAAAGTAGAACCCAAAGGTAAAAAACCCCAACTTATTTTCATTCATTAAAATCTTTATTGTACTGAAAGGGACTATATATATATATATTTATATTTATATTTTAAGTTGCTGTTCTTGGCTCTGGATATTTTTTCATGAATTTTAAAAATGTGCTATTTTTACAAAGGTAGAGGGTCAACTTGTGTACCTTTAGAAACACCTGAACTGATGTAAGGCAGGATGGCCTTACATATATAGTAAATGGCCTGTAGTAGCCATTCAAAATTTCCCCACTTTCCTTGAAGGGCCCTTGGCTGATCCCCTAAGATTCCTTTTTCAAACACCAATCTTTGTATTTAAATATTCCTTCTTTTATTATTTGTGGACATTAAGATCTAAAGAGAAGTGCCTTCTCCTTGTCAGACCCTGTAATTCAGTGAAAGGGTGGAGTCAGAGTAAAGCAATATGCACGCCCAGGAGAAGGACGGGGTCACTCCAATGGCTGGAAGATGGCTGCCATTCGGCTGCCGTTTGACTGGGAAGGGCCATTTGAATGGCTGCTACTGTATTTAGCGCCTTTTCAAGTCAGGGGATTTGACCAAAGTGCTTTACACTACATTCATTCACCCATTCCCACACACTAAAACACCACTAACAGAAGCTATGCTGCCGTACACTGGCGCCACCGAGCCTTCTGACCACCATTAGTAGGCAATGTTGGTGGAGTATCTTGCCCAAGGACACAATGATGCTAAAAGCTGGAGCCAGGGCTCAAACTGAAAACCTCGCAGTTGCAGGGCCAAATTTGTTCATCCAGTACCACTGTCACCCTCTGTGTAGACGTAGAACCCAAATAATACCTTTACTCAGTGCAACAAGCAGGAAATGATTGAGGTTAAAGAGGAGGGGGGAAAACATGGGAGAATATATTGAAGATCCACTGGTAAGCAAAAAGAAAAAGAATGGCCCAGTTTGGATTACGTCAGACCAACAACAGGAAAATGTGTCTTGTAAAAAATGGTGATTATAAGTCCCAACTAAAGGTTGGAGTGTTGCATATCTTATTATCAATTACAAAAAATGTTTTAATGAGTATGAACAGGATGCTACTTAGGGCTGGATGTTATGGCCTAAAAATACAAAATCAGATTTTTTATTCGAATTGTGAATTTTTCTGCGATTTTTCTGTTTTCTTTTTTTCTCCTTAATTATTAGGGAAGGCAATAAGTATAAACAGGGCACCATGTCTTTGACAATGTAAAGCGACCCTGCTCCTTTCATGTCATATACTGTGCTTTGCACAAAAGATTCGGCTACAGTTAGCCGTTTCTTCCCATTCTCCTGCAAAAAAACATAAGAAAAACACTTATACCCGTGCTGAGTCCTATGAGAGAAGGAAAGTGGAAAGTACAAAGTAGCTCTTTTGTTTGCTCTGTATCTTTTATGTTTACACTTAAATGGTTTTCAGTTTTGTTTTGCAGAAAAATAGTATTACTTATCCTCTTATGTAAAGGGGAAAAAAAATTAAGATATATATCCTGTATCGCTTTTGAGCTTAAAGATATCTAGATAAATTCTTTGGTGCATATCGCCCAGCCCTATTGACAAGGTGATGCTACTTTTATTTGCATCCATTTTATTATGGTCCCACTAAAGGTTGGCTGTGAATTTTTTGTTAGGGAGGACATTTCAAGAAAATACTAGTTGATGGATTACACTGAAATCTTCAGAGCCACTTATGCTTTCTGCGGTTTTGGAAAGGAAGTTAGCCACAGTTTTATAAAGAACGCAAATTCAGTGATTCTTGAGGAGAGACTCAGTAGTTAAGCAAATTAAATTTACATGAGGAAAAAATTATAGAAAATAATGACTTGGCACAGCCAATTGAGAAAGGGGCCCAAGAAAGATAGTTATAAATTCACAACACCAGAATTGAGCATTTGTCCATCCAAAGAAAAACTGCTGTAGAAATCCATATTATAGAGGTAGACTCAGCTATCACTAAATATTAGGTCCTTTTTCCTCGGAGGAGGAGAAAGCCACACGTAGAGGAAAGAAAAAAACATTGAGTGTAGTTATTAACTTCATGAAGCAACAGCATTTAACATCATGCAGCAAAGGTAGGGCTAAACAATTTGGATAAAAATCTAACTTGTAATTTTTTCAACTAATAATGCGATTACAATTTTATGATTTTTCCTTTCTTTATACACTGCAAAAACGATCTAGAAATGAGTACAAATTTCGTAAATCAAGTGTATTTAATCTTAATTTGAGTAGATAAATAATGATTTGCCAATGGAATGAGTATTTTTACTCTTAAAATAAGATAATTAGATATGTGCTTTAAATAAGACAATGCAATTATTTTTTTCTTATTTTAAATGTAAATTGTCTCGTTACATTGGCAAAGGGTCTCACATCCTCAATTCAACAAAAAATGCACTTATTTTAAGAAAAACATTACTTATTTATATATCTTTTTTTTTTTTTTTTTTTTTTGCAGTATACACATCTTTGTATGTATAAGATGCCCAGTTTTTAGAATTTAAAGTAATTTTTGGGAACTAAAATATGGGATGTTTCTTTTAATATCTTAAAACTGATGTTCTACTTTTTCTTTTCAGCCTTTGGGTCTTTTGGCTCCTCAGCTGCCGGAGCCTCCTCTACCTCCGCTCCTGGTGGTTTTAAGTTCGGCACATCAGACAGTACAGCTGGATCTGGGGGGTTCAAGTTTGGGACTTCAGGGTCGTCGTCATCGTCTTCTTCATCATCATCATCAGCGGGATTCAAATTTGGAGTCCCGTTTGGAAGCTCTTCTTCAGAGTCCTCCTCCAAAGACAATACCGCCTCATCAGGGTTTAAGTTTGGGGGCTCCTCTGAGGGTTTTAAATTCGGAGCTGCACCCAGTGATGACAAGAAGTCAGACCCGCCTGCCACGGTTGCTGCTTTTAAGTTTGGGGGGAGCAGCGGGGTAACTTTGGGAAGTGGGTCATCTGGCACAGACAATAACTCTTCTTCTAAAAGTGGCTTCACCTTTGGACTGACTAATCCTGCAGGAACAACACCAGAAACCACTCTTACCATAACTCCTCTTTCATATTTACAAGAGAATGGCGATAAAGCAGTATCTTCAACTGACACCACATCATCTATCACCAACCCAACCACAGCTGTTGCTAAGGGGTCTGTATTCGGGAGAGTAGGTGAGCCAAATTTGGTGACCGGCACACCACAGGTGGGCGCTACTTTTGGATCTTTGCAGGTAGGTAAGGAGCCGGCTGCTCCAGCATTTGCTTTTGCAAAGCCAGAAGAGAAGAAGGAGGCAACTCCCTCTCCGGCTCCATCGCCCTTCGTCTTTGGCGCTCCAAAAAAGGAGACGGATCCTGCTCCATCTGGAGGCTTTTCCTTCGGAAAGCAGAGTGCTCCCACAGAACAGCCTCCACCCACTTTTACGTTTGGCAAACCAGCGGAGAAAAGTGAAACATCCTCTTCAGAAGCCTCAAAGCCACCTTTCAGCTTTGGACAAAGTGCTGCAGGTACCAGTATGGTCCTTTTTCATTAGACTGAATTGCTAACCTTGTATACATTTAGTAAGACAAAGATATTGCACCCACAATTTTACATGATATTAGGGTTTACAAAAACAGAAGGCAGTATTTATTTACCGTATTTTCACGACCATAAGGCGCACCGTACTAAAAGGCGCACTCTCAGTTATGTGTGCCATTTCTGTATTTAACACACACATAAGGCGCACCGGACTATAGGGCGCGTTTTTTATATACAGGTACATGTCCTCTACTACCTTTAAATACCTCTACTGCGTATTTAAAAATACAGCGGGCCCAAAACTGAGTATGACTGTGCTTTATTCATGTATTTATTACAAACTATTAATCAAACCTGGGAGCTGGCCGTGAGACAGACACATCTCAGATGACACAGCGCTGTGGTCACTCCTAAATTAACTTAAAATCCTGAAACCTGCCGACGGAATATGTTCGCTTTTATTACCGTTATCCTAGTGCCTGCCGTTTAAATTATTTACCGTATTTTCACGACCATAAGGTGCACCGTACTAAAAGGCGCACTCTCAGTTATGTGTCCCATTTCTGTATTTAACACACACATAAGGCGCACCGGACTATAGGGCGCGTTTTTTATATACAGGTACATGTCCTCTACTACCTTTAAATACCTCTACTGCATATTTAAAAATACAGCGGAGGCAAAACTGAGTATGACTGTGCTTTATTCATGTATTTATTAAAAAGTATTAATCAAACCTGGGTGCTGGCCGTGAGACAGACGCATCGCAGATGACACAGCGCTGTGATCACTCCTAAATTAACTTAAAATCCTGAAACCTGCCGACGGAATATGTTCGCTTTTATGGGTGCCTGCAGTTTAAATTATTTAGATGAAAAACACCTGCCAGCCACCATGTGAACCCGGAGGCTGCCCAGCCTAGAGGCTGCTGTTGAACGGATTTCTGCTGTCGGTGCACCGCTGGTATGTGGGGGTCTGAGCGCCTCCGACAGAAATAGATAATCTGGATGAACTGACTGCAATTATGAAGTTTTCAGGTGGACTTTCTCACTTAAAAACATATTAAAACTACTTTATAACCACTGATCACAGCAAATATAGCTGCAAGATTTAGATTATTTAGATGAAAAAACACCTGCCAGCCACCGCGCTGAAGAGGAGGAGACCCGCCCAGAGGCTGCTGTTGAATTAAGTTTTCAGGTAGAAAAATAGAGCGGGAGCAAAACTGAGTATGATTGTGCTTTATTCATGTATTTATTACAAAGTATTAATCAAACCCATCAAAGTCATCATCCTCTGTTTCTGAATAAAACAGCTGCGCTAAATCAGACATGCCAATTTCCCCTTCTTCGCTGTCAGTCACTTTCCGTGCAGCGCAGCTCCTCAGAAATAATGCCGGCTTTTGCAAAAGCTTGAACAACAGAGCCAGCAGACACGTTAGTCCAAGCATCTACAATCCATCCGCAAACTGTGGCGTAACTTGCCCGGCGCTGCCTTCCACTTATCCTGAAACTGTGGTCTCTGTCGGCCATCCATCGCTCCCACGCCGCTCGCAGCCTTACTTTGAACGGCCGCTTCACACTGATGTCGAGCGGTTGAAGTTCCTTTGTCAGACCCCCGGGATAATGGCGAGCACAGTATCCATTTGATTCACCTTTTTTTTCACATCGGCTGTGAGATGGGCACGCAGCGATGGTGATGCGTGGAAAAAACCACCTGGTCTCCTCACATAGGCTACACCTCCCTCAGCTACGCTTTCATCATCTCCTCATCCATCCAGCCTTTTCCATTTGCGTTAATATCATATGTCATCAGAGCGCTGTGTCTGTCTCGCTGTCAGCTCCCAGATCAGCTTCTCTGATTGGTTGATGCGGCGCGTCCAGCAGCAAAACTTCAATTTTTCCATCTCGAGCAGCAGCAGCGCGTTGGCGGTGCGTCAGATGCTTAAACGCTTCCCGACGTGCTGCACCTTTGCATTTAAACTCGCTGCTTCTGCTGCACCTGCTGGGTCCGGTTCACACCGATGTCGAGCGGTTGAACAGCGAGCACAGGGTTAATTTGTTTCCCCATGTTTTTCACATCAGCTGTGAGATGGGCACGCATGGAGTTACATATTAACAGCGATGGTGATGAGTGGAAAAAAAACACCTGGTCTCCTTACATTCAGCCACTCATTCATCATCTCCTCAATGAGGTGGTCTCAAAAGTCGCAGTTACAACACACATAGGGCGCACCGCACCATAGGGCGCACCGCACATTTTGAGGGAAAAAAAAGACGTTTAAGTGCGCCTTATAGTCGTGAAAATACGGTATTAATTTTTTTGTCATCATTGCTAAATGCGTCCCTCTCCTCCTGTACAGATTCCACGTCTGATCCAAAACCAGCGTTCTCTTTTCTGGCTAATAATCCACCAAACGCCACCACCTCAGCGTCTGCAACTCCGACTTCCAGTTTGTTCGGTAGCGGCTCCACAACCGCTCCGGCATCAACTTCTTCATCTTCTGCAGCTCCCAGCACATTTGTTTTTGGTCAGCCTTCTTCGACTACCGGTGACGCTCCTGCTACCAAGGCCTTTGTCTTTGGACAAAATCAGGACAACCAGGCTGCAGCGCCGTCAAGTGCTCCTCTGAACCCAGCGTCGGCTCCAGCACCAGCTCAACCCTTCATCTTTGGTGCGTCTGCCAATGCTGCTGCTGCTACAGCTCCTACTCCTGCTGCTCCCTCTTTCAACTTTGGAGCTGCAGCAGCGGCGGCGCCCTCTGCTGCCTCTTCATCAGGTCTGCATTTATTTTAAAACCTTCACTTATGCATGCATAGCTGTAGTGAGACATTATTAACAATTATAAATATTTTAACTTTTTCAGCTCCATCTGCTACCCCGTCACCATTTGGGTTCAGTTCAGCCGGCTCCGGTGGTTTTGGAACCAACCAGGCTCCTTCTTTCGCATCAACCTTTGGATCCCCTTTCACAGCCGCGACTGCCCAAACCTCAGCCCCAGCTTTTGGAGCCAAAACCAATGCGGCCCCCGTCTTTGGACAACAGAATAACTCTACGCCTGTATTTGGTTCAGTTACAAATTCTGCACCTAGTGAGTAATCCCATTTTTACCATGCTACCAGTTTAACCTGTGCGGATCATATAATTAATTTATATGTTTTTCTTTTTTTATTCATCAGGTGGAGGCTTTCAGTTTGGAGGAGCCAGTGCTTTTGGAGCCACAAATAACTCCTCAGGTGTGTTTACATTTGGAGGTGGATCTGGAGCCTCTCCCGCCCCCTCTGCCAATCCCTCCATTGCACCCCAGCCAGGATCAACTGGTGGAGGATTCAACTTTACACAACCTCCAACATTTAACATGGGGTAAGCTTCTTTTTATCAGTGCACACGCATGCAGTATTAATCTAAAACTGAAAACCGAAAGAATCAAAGTGGTTGGGAACAAAAGAGCTGCATCTTTTATACTCCCATTTACTACTAAAGAGTCAGTGCTATTGCTCTACAGTCTTCCAAATGTTTCCTTTACATATTGGCACGCTACAACCTTACATTTTTAATGGATTCTATTTGCATTTTATGTGGTAGAGCAACAAAAAGTTATCATGATTATGATTTTAAACTGTAAAACACATCTGCAAGCCTTTTGTGGGGATATTCCAGCCAGAGAGGTAAGATTTAGATCCATTTAAGTTTAATTATATTATTTCGAGCATCTTAATAGAATAATAACATCCCCACAGCATGCCACTGCCACTACATGTATCACCATGGGGATAAGATGCTCGATGAATGGTTATGGTTAACAAATGGTCCAAAAAAGATTGAGATCGTTTAGGCAAAGCTGAGAACGTGCCATAGCAGCTTAATGCTACAGCTATGGCCACTAAAACTAAATTTTAAGTTTTGATCAATTCATTTTTGCTGTTATCTGCAATGTCATGGAGATGTATAGCAATGTGTTGCTCTAAAGAGAGTAGTGGGGTCTTAGAGAGGCCTAAAAATGCCTAAATATATTTCTCGCCTGACAGTGCGTGAGGCTCGTACATATGGTGCAGCGGTTTTGCATGACCTGTTTGTTGACTTGTTTCTGTTCATCATCCATTGAAATACCCTCACTGTTCGAAGATTCCTAAGTATTTTTATCGCTATGAATTTTAGTTTGTATATCCGCCATGTTGGCTAGTCAATTTCCAGGAGTGGCGTCATATTTCTAGCTTTGCTGTGGGTAA